>NC_091550.1:658056-663056 GCF_042767895.1 Penaeus vannamei
TACTATGTTATTGATGGATGTGTTCCTGTGTGTGATATGGAATGTGAGAACGAGTAACTGTGTACTACTTTAAGATCTGGTACTATGTTATTGATGGATGTGTTCCTGTGTGTGATATGGAATGTGAGAACGAGTAACTGTTTACTACTTTAAGATCTGGTACTATGTTATTGATGGATGTGTTCTTGTGTGTGATATGGAATGTGAAAACGAGTAACTGAGATATGTTCATCTAAAATGTATAAGACTGTATATGTCTATCTTCCTGTACTGATATGCTAACGGGGCATTTGTTGTATGATAAAAGTGTATTTCATTTGTCAGATGTTGCTGGTGAGATCAGTCCAGAATATATGATGAGATGCTGTGAGTTTAAATCTGACTTTAGTGAATGTTGCTGTAAGAAGTGTGTTGCTTGAAGAAATGGATTTGCATAATACATAATTGATGAGTGGGTAAATGTAGAGATTATGTGATATTTCTGATATTGAGTGTGTGTGGAATGGTGTCGTGTGTGTGATGGGTGTAATGTACGATGTAGTTTTAAATGTATGGTTTGTCTTGGCTGTTTGTGTTTGTTTGTGTGTGTGTGTGTGTGTGTGTGTTTGCGCTTTTGTTTGTGTCTGTGTTTGCGTATGTGTGTGACTGTGTGTGAGTGTGTATGTGTGTGTGTCTGTATGTGTGTGTGTATGTGGGTATGTGTGCTTGTGTTTGTGTATTTATGTATGGATATCTTTATGTGTGTGTATTTGTGTGTGTATGTGTATGTCTGTGTGTGTGTGAATGCTTGGGTGTTCATTTGTGTTCATGGGTGTGTATGATTATGTGTGTTTGTGTATGTCTATGTGTATGTCTATGTGTATGCATCTGTATCGGCGTTTTTGTGTTTGTGTATCTATGTGTTTATATATCTGTGTTTGTGAGTGCGTATAACCATCTGTATATGACTATGCCTGTGTGTGTTTGAATGTGTGTATGTGTATATCTGTGTGTATTTGAATGTGTGTATGTGTATGTCTGTGTGTGTTTGAATGTGTGTATGTGTATGTCTGTGTGTTTGAATTTGTGTATGTATCTGTATGTGTGTTTCTGTATTTGGGCATCTATATCTGTGTTTGTTTGTCTGTGTGTGTATGGATTCCTGTTTGGTGGGAGGGGATGTTCGTTTGTGTGTGCGTGTGTGTGTGTGTGTGTGTGTGTGTGTGTGTGTGTGTGTGTGTGTGTGTGTGTGTGTGTGTGTGTGTGTGTGTGTGTGTGTGTCTGTGTCTATATCTGCATCTATGTATCTGCATGTGTGTGACCGTGTGTGTGTATGTGCGCGTGCGAATGTTCTGAAAAAATGAATGTCTGAGGTCCTGTCTCCGCCTGAGAAGCGGCAGCGGCGGGCATTCCTCCTCCTCTACTGCGCGTGGGGCTGAGCGGCGCTGACGGCGGCCATCAGCGCCGAGGCCGCCTGGTGGGGGATGTCGTAGCCTTCCTCTTCTGCGCCTCCGTCAGCGCTGCGCTCCTCCGCGAGCGGTTCAGGCTCAGGCTCAGGTTCGGGCTGGGGTTCACGCTGCGTCTCGGGCTCCGACTCGACCTGGGCGTGGAGGGCGGCCTGGTGAGGCTCAGACCCGAAGGCCTCGGGTTCCAGCGGCCCGAGAGGGATGCCCTCTGAGGCTTCCCGGGGCTGCAGGTACTCCTCGACCGCCCCATCGGACGGGGTGGCGGCGACCTCCTCCTCGTGCGCGGGCGTCGGGACGAGGTGGGCGTCGTCCACCACCGTCTGGGCGGAGAAGGGCGCCTCCTCGTGGGCGGCGCGGTAGTCCTCGGGAATGTAGATGGGGACGTCGTTGATCTGAATGACCTCCCGTTCCTGCGGCTGCGCGGAGGGCACGGCCACGGGGACCTGCTCGGGGAAGCGCGCCTGCTCCTGAGGGAGGACCGGGTAGTAGAGGGTCTCCTGGTGCCTCTGGGCCGTCGTCTCGGGGTCGTACTGCACCGGGAAGTTCTCCGAGGCCTCGCCCGCGTACTGGGCCTCTGCGTCCTTTGGGGAAGAACCACAGGCTTAGGTATCGAAAGATTATTGAAATGAATGAATAAATAGATGAATTGAGGTACGTGAGAGAATGAGAAGCAAGAGAAAAAATGGTTTTCTACGTCCTTTGAGGAACAAACATTTTTTTGCATTAAAAGATTATGGGATTGAATAAATAAACAAACAGATAAATTGAGTGAGGGAAGAGAAAGAAAAACAATATAAAAGAAATAGTGCTCGACGTCCTTTGAAGAAGATGCACATGTTTTGGTCTAAAAAGCATACCTAAAACAAATATACAAACAAAATAAGAAAATAGATACTTCTTTTCATTCACCTGTAACACAGATTACATTTGATTTGATATAACAAGATGACGATGATAAATAAAAAAAGTGAGAGAAAGAAATAAGAGGAAAAAAACAGACCTTGTCTTGGTATCAAAAGATTATAAAAAAAATGAAAATAAAACTTATTTCATGCAACTGTAACAAAAGATCTGATATTTCAAGATGTACCACAATCAATAAAAGCTAAGTTGAACTAAAGAGAAAGAAGAAATATATAAAAGAATGAATAAACATGAAAAATATGTTGAAATGAATAGAAGCAAGAAGTACTTTTAAAAAGAAAAAGAAAAAAAAAGAAAAAGGAAAAAAAAAAAAAAAATATATATATATATATATATATATATATATATATATATATATATATATATATATATATATATATATATATATATATATATATGTATGTGTGTTAGAAAATGCTGAGAAAAAGAAAAAGAAGAAAAGTATCTACATAAAAGCAAAAAAAAATATATAAATACAAATAAATTAAGCAAAGATAAGGAGACGAAGACCAAGCCACCGCCGAGGAACCCACCTCCTCGAACGCAGCCTCCTCCTGCCCGGCGAGCGTCTGCCGCGTCTCCTGCACCTCATACTCCTCCTCCTCCTCCTCGAAGCGACTCTCCTCCGGCGCCACATACTCCTCATACTCCTGCTCTCGGGCCTCGTACTGCCTCTCGCCCTCGATCTGCCTGAGCTCGTCCTCGATGCGCGCCTTCTCGATCTGGGCCAGGGCGTGGGGGGGGATGGGGTGGGGGTTCTTGGGGGCGACGGGGAGGAGGTCAGACGAGGGGCGGAAGCCGTTCTCGTCGGCCACGTAGGTCACCTTGTGCACCGTGCCGTCGGGGTGGGTGAAGCTGGGCGCCCGAGGGGGGGGGGAGGAGGTGGGCGTTAGTGTCGGTGGGATTGGCATTTGTGGGAGAGTAATGTGTATTATCATGGATGATGTGATAATGATATAAAGTAAAATGATAAAACAGTAATAATGATAATGATACATAATAATGATGATGATAATAATTAATTAATAAGAATGATGATGAAAATATCACACACACACGTGTGTGGTGTGTGTGTGTGTGTGTGTGTGTGTGTGTGTGTGTGTGTGTGTGTGTGTGTGTGTGTGTGTGTGTGTGTGTGTGTGTGTGTGTGTGTGTGTGTGTGTGTGTGTGTGTGTGTGTGTATGTGTGTGCATGTATATATATATATATATATATATATATATATATATATATATATATATATATATATATATGTACACACACACACACACACACATGTATGTATATGTATATATATATATATATATATATATATATACATATATATATATATATATATATATATATATATATGTTTATATATATATACATATATATACATATATATATATGCATACATACACACAAACACAGATTCACACACACATACACACACACACACGCGTGTGTGAGTATATACATATATATATATATATATATATATATATATATATATATATATATATATATATATATATATAACTGCACTTTTCCATGCATTACTATAATACAATAGTCTACCTTCGAATCTTGACCCCCCACCCGTTTTCTGTAACACCTCTACTTTACTTTCCCTCTCCACTGAGTAGATTCGCTCAGTTGAAGAGAAACTGAGAAACTGCTGTCTATTGCAATGTAATGCGCTGAGAAGGCAACTTTCTTCTTATATGTTGTTAGTTTAAGATGAATATTGCCAGAGTTAGTCCTTTAGTTATTTTAATCCTATCTATATTAAAAGTAATGCACGATTCAACCACTGCACTCGCTAAGCTGTCATTGTGTGTGTTTATATATATATATATATATATATATATATATATATATATATATATATATATATATATATATATAGACATAGACATACAAACACACACACACACACACACACAAACACACACACACACACACACACACACACACACACACACACACACACACACACACACACACACACACACACACACACACACACACACACACACATATGTTGGCATGCGTTTCCCCTGCGCGCCCCCAGGCATCCCCCGCCGGGAAGGCCCCGCGGGACTCACTAGTAGGCGCCCTTGGTCTTGGATCCCTGGGCGTCGCCGGCCACCTGCTGCAGCACCTTGATGCCGTTGCCCGTCTCGATGGCCATGTTGTAGACGCCTCGCTCCGGGGACGCCCTCAGGTCCTTCAGGATGGGCACGATCTCGGGGGCGGCCTTGGAGGGCGAAGGAAAAGCCTCTCTGCGCGAGTCCTGCGGCAGCGGTGGAAGGGGCGTCCTCTCGTACTCCTGGCGGGGCGGGGCCTCCGGCGCCTCCTTCTCGGCCTGGTACTCGGGCACGTAGATCAGCTGCGACTTGCTGGGCACCTTCGGCCGAGCCACGCTCAGGGCGCACACGGCGGCCACCACGATCTGGGGGAGGAGGCGGATGAGATGGGGGGGAGGGAGGGACGGCTGAGTTGGGAGGAAGGGCGGAGGGAAGGCTTAGGTGGGCGGAGGGAGTGCGGGGGAGGGCGGAGGGAAAGCTGGCCCGGTGTCCTCCTAGAGCGAGGAAGCCACGAAGAGAGGAAGAGGAAAGGGTATGATCCTACATATAAGTGTGTGTG
>NC_091550.1:685556-688056 GCF_042767895.1 Penaeus vannamei
ATTAGCGCTGAATTGCTAACACTACGCTGGGAAAGAAAAAATAATAATGGGTCTTTTCTTCTCGATTTAAATACGGGTTTTTGCTTTTAAGGGATTTTAAAGTCTCTAGTAAAAACGTATGTATTTTATTCGTGCTCTCTTTGCTAACGCTTTAAGGCCATTTTTGGTTCTCATAATCAGTCGTGACATGACACTTTTAACGTCTATTAAAGCATCGGTATCAGATATTGTCACGTTCTTGGGTTTTCTTTTTCTCATCTTCATTATATATTTTTTTCCTCCATTCTCTCATCCTCAACATCTTTGGCTTAATCTTTCTCATTTTTTCCTACATCTACTTCTCTCCATCGTAAATATCGTATCATCACCATCTTTTGCTCAGTAGCCCCCGCTCTTTCTTCTTCATCTTCGCTTTCTACTTTCCTCCTCATCTCCACCTCCCATTCATTGTGAATATCATACGAGCAGGTACTTAGCACAGTGCAAGGTCTGCTTTCGCGTACCCTGCTGTGTCACACATTACACACGCTGACGTTTTAACTTGGAAAATGAAAGGTTGCCAAAGTGCTTCACATTATGCTGCGTTTTTTTTTCCATCACTGATTGAAAATGGACGGCAAATTCACCGTGTTTGATCGTGGAAATCATAAACGAAATATAACACTATGCATTTATCACTGGCAAAAAAAAAAAAAAAAACATACACGCAAGGCCATATGCTATGCTTCCAATTTGTTTACAGATGGATTGGCGTAACAACATTCCCCAAAGTGAATGACAGATTAATTTTCAAAATGCTTTGGGCTGTGTGTGCATTTTCGTAGTTCCGCAGTACCTTTCACTTTCCCTTTTCATGGAGAGAGAGAGAGAGAGAGAAAGAGAGTGAGAGAGAGAGAGAGAGAGGGGGGGAGAGAGAGAGAGAGAGAGAGAGAGAGAGAGAGAGAGAGAGAGAGAGAGAGAGAGAGAGAGAAAGAAAGTGAGAGAGAGAGAGAGAAAGAGAGAAAGTGAGTGAGAGAGAGAGAGAAAAAAAACAGACAACAAAGAAGAGAGGTGAAAAGAGATTTTTTAAAAAATGCAAATGACATAAGTGCATTAATTAATTCTGTTGCCAGGCATTATGCAACCATAGATACACGTACGGGTGACGAGTAATCGGTAATGGCCGCTTTCAGACCACTTTCCTCCCGTGTCCGTTGCCCTCCGTGGGTTTTCGAGTCCAACGCCAGATGCTTGGGGAACCAACGCGTGGTTTTTAGCCCCCGCACCCACACCCCACACCCCACACCCCACGCCCCACGCCCCACACCCCACGCCCCACACCCCACGCCCCACACCCCACGCTCCACACCCCGCCTCAGCTGCTCCTTTCTGTACCGCAATCATCATCAACAGAGCTTTCCAGGGGCTGTTGCTTTCCCCAAAGAGTGTTATTATGTACTTTATGGCAGCTGGTGATAAGGTTCAGTTTTGCGGGAAACGTGAGGAGAGCCGTGGATTCTTATATATATATTTTGGATTATGGTTCTTATGAATGACGTATTCTTGGTTTTCTTAAAGGAAGAATTACACGTAAATATTTACTGACGGATGTTATGAAAAAGTATATATCATTACACGCGCAGAAATGCAGTACCTGTCAGTTTTGTTTTTTGTTTTTTGTTTTTTTCATATATCCAATTCAACTTCTAGAATTTCCCGGCATTTTTTTCGCTCCCTTTCCACTTTCACTTTCTCGGCTCGGAAAAGTATACAATAATCATTACCTCAGTTATTACTTTCTTTGCTGTTGTTGTTTTTAACGTAACCGCCCTTCACTTATAAATGGCATAAGGTTATTTTCCATCAAATTTTCAATAACTTCGTGACTTCTTTTACAGTTTAGTTTACCATTTATTTCTTTATTTGTTTATTATAAGGTCTAGAGACTGATGTGTTTTTTTTTTTTTTTGGGGGGGGGAGGGTAATACAATATAAATTCACACAATTTCTCTCTCTCTCTCTCTCTCTCTCTCTCTCTCTCTCTCTCTCTCTCTCTCTCTCTCTCTCTCTCTCTCTCTCTCTCTCTCTCTCCCTCCCTCCCTCCCTCCCTCCCTCTCTCTCCCTCCCTTCCCTCCCTCTCCCTCCCTTCCTCCCTCCCCTCCTCCCTCCCTCCTCCTCCCTCCTCTCTCTCTCTCTCCCTCCCTCCATCCCTCCCTCCCTCTCTCTCCCTCCCTCCCCCTCCCCTCCCTCTCTCTCTCTCTCTCTCTCTCTCTCTCCTCTCCCTCCCTCCTCCCTCCCTCCCTCCCTCCCTCCCTCTCCTCCCTCCCTCCCTCCCTCTCCCTCTCCCTCTCTCCTCTCTCTCTCTCCCTCCCTCCCTCCCTCCCTCCCTCCCTCTCTCCCTCCCTCCCTCCCTCTCTCTCCCTCCCTCCCTATCTCCCTCCCTCTCTCCCTCCCTCCCTCCCTCCCCTCCCTCTCTCTCCCTCCCTCCCTCCGTCTCTCTCTCTCCTCTCCCTCTCCCTCT
>NC_091550.1:690556-695556 GCF_042767895.1 Penaeus vannamei
TGTGTGTGTGAATGTGTGTGTGTCAGTGTGTGTGTGTGTGTGAGAGTGTGTGTGTGTATGTGTGTGTGTGTATGTGTGTGTGAGCGTGTGTGAATGGGTGTGAGTGTGTGACTGAGTGTGTGTGTGTGTGTGTGTGTGTGTGTGTGTGTGTGTGTGAGTGTGTGAGTGAGTGTGTGTGTATGTGTGTGTGTGTGTGTGTGTGTGTGTGTGTGTGGGTGTGTGTGTGTGGTGAGTGTGTGTATGTGTGGGTGTGAGTGTGTGTGTGTGTGTGTGTGTATGGGTATGTGTGTTTGTGTGTGTGAGTGTGTGTGCGTGCGTGTTTGTGTGTGTGTGTATGTGTGTGTTTGTGTGTGTGTGAGTGTGTGTGTGTGTGTGTGTGTGTGTGTGTGTGTGTGTGAGTGTGTGAGTGAGTGTGTGTGTATGTGTATGTGCGTGCGTGCGCGTCTTGGTCCCAACATCCTGTGATTCTTCTCACAAAAATCTATCACAAAGAAAGTTACAGATGCAGTTTTTCCAAAGAAATACATGATTATTATTTCTTCCAGTGCAGTAATTTCGTAAATTGATTATTCCTAGTATTCTTATTGCGAAACAAAAAAGCAATTACTTCTTTTTACTTTTTTTTGAATTCATAGTTAGTAATAACTCCCACCTGTCTGGTTTTTATCTTCATAATTCTTATTTCTATTTACTGTTTCTTTTTCTTTCTTTCTTTTTTTTTGTGTGTGTTTCAATATTGTTTTCATTTTCATTTTTATTAAAGGTTTTTACAAATATCGTTTCCATTGTTTTTTATTTTCATTTCTATTTACTCTCTTTTCTGTTTTATTTCTATTTACTCTTTTTCATTCACAATTTCCCTTATTGGTTTTATATTATTATTATTATTATTCAGTTTTTACAAATACAGTTTGAAAGGCAATAATAGTTCTCAACAAGAAAAAGAGAGTGGGGGGGGGGGAGGGGGGCTCTAAATCACGTGGACATTAGAGAGCTGCCAGACTTTTAAAAACTAATCAATAAACTGTTTATTGACTTTCTCCCCACCAAAAAAGTATATATAAAATCAATAAGTAAATAAATGAAGGGAAAATATAAAATAATCAAAAGAGATAACTAAATATGATGGAAAAATAAACGAATTAAGATGCAAAATACAAAATTCTCATCAACTTCGCTAACTAATAACAAAGGAAATTCATATCCAGAAAGTATAAAGCAATGTAACAATGAATGAAAATAAAAGCAATAAATCAAAATAAAAAATATACTAACTAAAGGTCGAGGTTATGCGTACGGCAGCCGTATTTCACGCGGTTAGTCGTACGGCACACATGCGTATGCACATATGAACGTCATTTCCGAGTAATAAGTACTAACCTAACCTAATCTAACATAAAACAACCTAACCTAACTTAAAAGAGAGTTAGAGAGAGAGGGAGAGAGAGAGAGAGAGAGAGAGAGAGAGAGAGAGAGAGAGAGAGACATACAGAGACTATCAGATGGAGAGACAGAGAGAGAGAGAGAGAGAGAGAGAGAGAGAGAGAGAGAGAGAGAGAGAGAGAGAGAGAGAGAGAGAGAGAGAGAGAGAGAGAGAGAGAGAGAGAGAGAGAGAGAGAGAAATGACATTCAGAGCCTATCAGTTGGAAAGACAGAGAGAGAGAGAGAGAGAGAGAGAGAGAGAGAGAGAGAGAGAGAGAGAGAGAGAGAGAGAGAGAGAGAGAGAGAGAGAGAGAGAGAGAGAATGGCATTCAGAGCCTATCAGTTGGATATACGGAGAGAGAGAGGAGATAGATAAAGGCATCCAGTGGCTATCAATTACAAAGAGAGAGAGAGAGAGAGAGAGAGAGAGAGAGAGAGAGAGAGAGAGAGAATGACATTCAGAGCCTATCAGTTGGAAAGACAGAGAGAGAGAGAGAGAGAGACAGAGAGACAAAGAGAGAGGAGAAGGAGAGGGGAGAGCGACAGAGAGAGAGAGAGAGAGAGAGAGAGAGAGAGAGAGAGAGGAGAGAGAAAAGGGCATCCAGTGGCTATCAATTACAAAGAGAGAGAGAGAGAGAGAGAGAGAGAGAGAGGATGATACTAATGAGAGATCGCCATTACAGGACTCACCGCGTGGAAACTGGATGCCTCTGAGGGTTGCATCACAGAGGCCGTTTCTCCCCTCGCTTCCCCGTGCGAGAGTTCGATTCAAGGATCATAAACTTTGGTGAAATGGTGACGGTGTGGCAGTAATCATGATAGGGTAACTATGACAGTGATATACATACTTATTTAGTGGCCGCGTGAGGGCCAGGAACTAATAGTTACCCCATAGCGTCGTTTTCTTTGCGACTACTAGCGCCACCTGGGGAATACTTTTCTTCAAATGCGAAATTAATAAATATTTAAGTAATCTAGTTAAAAGATCTACTTCGGAATCTCTCCAGGTGTACATACAACCAATAAAACCCATAGAAATAGAATAGATACGTTTGGAAAAAGCGACCATGAAGACCCGGGATATTCAGTTGATTGTGGCGAGAGTAACCGAGAGGACCTTATATAGAGCTCCTGATGAATTAAATATTCTGGAAGATTCTTGTTATTTTTCTGGCTAGTTCCTACAACCGATAAGGATCCGGAAGGGCCACGAGATACCCTAGTAGCTTCCTGTGAATAAAGGGAGATTTTATTTCTGTTTCTATTTTATATATTATGGTTGTTTTCCCTCCGGTTCCTCGGCTTTGAGGTTACCCCTTCCACTTTTATTATCATTTTTAATACTTCGATTTCTTTGCACAAGCTTCTTTTCGTTCGCCTATGCTACCTTGAAGGGTTTTTTTATTATTAAAAGTGGGAGTCACAATCGGCTCAATTAGTGATGAAGGGCAACCCATGATGCGGGCGCCCACTATACATACATACATACAGACATACATACATACATACATACAGATATACACACATACATACATACATTTGCATCCATATATATATATATATAGATAGATAGATAGATAGATAGATAGATAGATAGATATGCATATATATACATACTACACACACACACACCTACACACACACGCACACACACACACACAAACACACACACACACACACACACACACACACACACACACACACACACACAAACACACACACACACACACACACACACACACACACACACACACACACACACATACACACACACACACATATACACACACACACACACACACACACACACACCAAACCATACTAGACTTCAAAGATCACATAGCACTATAGACAACTATACCAGTGGACAAGGTGAAGCGTCGGTCAGTTGGTAATCAAATGCGCTACACATTATAAGCATTTTCGGATTGTATAGCATTACTGAAAGGGGTAAAAGGGGGTGAGGGTCAAGAGGTGAATAATGGGGTAAGGGAGGGATAAGCAAAAGGATGATTGTCAAAGTTGTCAAAGGGAAAATGAGGGAATCTGCAAGGTAAGGACATGCTTGGGGAAGGGTTGACTGGCTCAAAGAGCTGTTTCAGGGGAAATGTCAGGTGGGAGTAATGATTATGATGATAATTGATGATAAGAATATATGTATATACTTCGAGATCGATATTGATTCGACAATTTAAAGATGCCTGGGTTATGATTGTAAAGATATAAGATGGGTGACTTGGTATCTCTGGTAACTTTTAAAAAAGCTGTTTTTTGTTTATGCGAGGTAAGTTGACTGTGATATGAAAAATTGAAAATATTCGATTTTTTTTCTAATTTCGGCAAGATTCCTCTGTATGCCCTAGAAGTTTGAAAACGGACTACGTAAATATAAAGATAGAGCACATTTTGCATAACCTAACACCACATCGCCCAAAAAGTACATTATCACGACCTAACTTGTTCCCTCTTCAATGTATACGGATGCTAGGTAAGTGCTGCAATGTAACGAACGATTATGTAGTCATTTAGCGATGGTATATGGAGGTAACCACCATAATTACAGAGCTTTGGCGCGCAAAATGGTCCCCCAAGATGGCGCCGATCTTGGCTTTGAATGTTGCCGATCTAGGACAAAATGTTCACTCACATACTTATATTTTGAAGGTATTTTAATCACGTTGGTAATATAGGAGAATATAGGAGGTCAGTGAGACAGGTTAAATTCTTTAAAAATGAGTAGATGAGTGAATAAAGAGATGAATAACTAAATAGATAAATAAATAAAACGAATAGATAAATAAGTGAATAAATAGGTAAATAATGAATAAAAAGATAAGTGAATAAATGATTAAACAGATAGATACATGAATAGGTAAATAGATAAAATAAAATACTTAAAAATACATTATACAACATCCATATAGGCCTACAACATCAGTTTCCTCAACGGAAATCCAACAAATACACATATCACACATTTTCCTCACATTTTTCCACTAGAACACAGCAATTTTGGTGTACGTAAAGTAAACATTTAATCCACACCCACGTCCACAGGGACAGAGCAACAGCACTTTCAGAAATCCGGACAAAACACTCGACAAACACAAAATTACCTTCAATACCCATACAGTGAAGGGAGCTGTGAAAGTGTGTGTTATTGGCCGAGTGATAAATGACAGGGTGAGGCCCTCGAATCAGTGGAATAAGACGCACGTTGGAGGTGGGCTGTTGTTATCCACGGTGGCTAGGCTTGACATACGGGGGCTGACTCGGGTTATGAATCGAACGGTCTGGGAAGCGCGTGGAGGATCAGGTGGCAAGGGAGGGAAAGATTTTGGGAAGGAAGAGGGAGAGGGGGCGAAGAGGGAGGGAGGGAGAGAGAGAGAGAGAGAGAGGAGGGAAGGAAGGAAGGAGAGTGACAGAGAGAGGGAGAGGGAGAGGGGAGGGAAGGAACAGGGAGGCAGGGAGAGAGAGAAAGCGAAAGGGAGGGAAAGATTTTGGGAAGGAAGAGGGAGAGGGGGCGAAGAGGCAAGGAGGGAAGGAGAGAGAGAGGGGAGGGAAGCAAGGAAGGAAGG
>NC_091550.1:715556-730556 GCF_042767895.1 Penaeus vannamei
TTTGTTTGTATAAGTAAACAAAGACAAAATAAAAAATACACATTAAAAGGTAAATTACGGAACAAGAATTAATGCATTGCCAAAGATATAATTTTCAACTGCTTTAAATCATAATCATAAATTTCATGTGTTGCTGGCCTTGAATTTTTGTAAGTATTAGATTATACATACATACTTCAGAAAATAAAATTAATAAGAAATAATAAATAGAGATAAACACAGATTAGACGACAAGAGGGTAATACCCCAGCTGTCTTTCCTTTGTACCATAACATTGTCACTATATCTACAGTTTGTGTCATAGAGCACGGCAGGAACTGTCCATTCCTAGCAGACCGGTAACTAAATAAAGTTTACTCATTCTCTTCTGTTTTAACTTTCTCGATAATGATAAGGAAGATATCTATCATCTCATGATAAGATTACCCATGAAAATGATGTGTGGCTGCTAGATAAATCAGTTTGCCGAATTCCATGGCTGAGAGAGGGAGAGAGATCAGTAGGCCTATGAAAGACGACCGAAGTAATTTACTTGATGGAACAACACCAACCCTCGTGAAGTCCATCAAATGCGCTTATTCAGTCTCAGCCTTCACCAGTCTATAGAGATTATTATTATCCTGGGTGTGCCACAGTCGACTAGTTTGAAATCATCACATACATGCTCGGAAGTCCATAGTATTCACACCTTCACCCCTCCCCTTCCATTCAACTTGACAGAATGTTGATTGTTCACTATCCCCTTAAGGACACGGCTAACCAGTTTGGAATTTTTTTTGCCTTTTGTTCAGTACGGTATCATGCAATAGCCTGTATACAATCAGGCTCTTTAAACACAAAAGCAATCTTCATGCTCAGAATCACAACTTAAAACGTTACATAAAATCACATTCTAAAAAAGGACAGCTAAAATTACAGCACTCTGATAATCTCTTGTAGACCTTCAAAGAAAACCTGCATGGCTAAGGCAGGTTCAATTTCCCAAAATAACCAAAGTCAATGGCCATATTTTCTGGTCACAGAATTTGTATCCTCTTATCATCCATCCAACCTCTTTTCTGCATATCCTCAAAATATCACAAAGAGTATGAAGTACGATTTTCCATACATAATTTTCCAACATTTCTGAAGCTATTACAAATACAAAAAAGTCCTTCCAACCAAGCCTTGTCTATCAACTGCTAGTGCTACTCACTAGATCTTTCACCTTCAACAAATTCTACACAATTCGTATACAACTTAACATGGTTCCTCTGCTGTAAATGTTCATAATATTTTACTGTGTGCATTACCTTCTACATGAAAATATATAAATAACAAAAAAAAAATGGTACTAAAAATATATAGAACTTAAATAATGCTAATCATAAATAAATAAAAAGTATCATTACAAAAATACAAGGTAGATAAAATGCTCTATAGATATAATACTGTGAGCTTACAAATTAGCAGGAACTAAGCAAATGGAATCATAATACAAATGTACTGGTAGATCACCTCTGAATAACCATACGAAATGTGGTTACCTTAAGAAAGAAAAAAATTCTTATCTTTATCAAACACATTTCAAAGAGCATAAATATCTTTTAACTTAAAACATCTCTGAGTTGCTGTGTATTATTTCAGAAAATAATAAAAAGTGTTCTTGACAGTTGAAACTTATAATGCCCTTATGCAAAAGTCGTGTCATTTTCCTGCAAGACAAAGGTGGCCTTGAGGCTAAAATTGGTACTGTGCTAAACTAGTATATCACAGCCATGATTGCTTGTTCAAGATCTGATGACATCACAGTAACATTCTGTCCCAAACCAAAGCTTAAATTCTTTACTTCAAGAGTAGCTCTACTAAAATGTAAACTTTTCAGCAAACTTGATTTCACTGTCTCGGCAATCCAAATATTCCCTTTATTCAAATCTGCAAGGCTGAAAATAATTTAGAAAACTGTGCCTTTGAGACAGCCTAATATGTTAACATCGTTTCTATTACTTTTCAACTTGAATGATTATTTGGTTCCATAATTCCATAATGATTCTCATCAGAAACTTTAATTATCCCTAATATTACACCTACCAATTAACTCTTAACATGTGTTCTCTGATACCTCCAATTTTTACTCATGAGGGCATCATACATATGACAAGTTTCAGTCTTTAAGTAGAGGCAGCAGGGTAAATTTGGGCTTAATCTTAATGCTTTTCCATTCGCAACTTCAATACAAATGATGTCACATCCTAGGGTTCTTCTTGGGTTTAAAGTCACCAAAACAAAAGTGACTCTTATTGTCAGTACCAAATTTAGAGAAAGAGGCCTCATCTCATCCAAAATTCTTTGTTTTTTCTCCCCCCTGATACTGAATAATAAATCTAAAAATCAATGAGCATTTCCTATAAAATTGTAATTTCTACCAAGATATCTGCCTGTTGGGGAAAATATTTAACAAGCTGTATTCAGAAAGAAATGAACAAAGTATATGATTAATAATGAAAAAAGTAATAATAGTAACTATATACTTTCCCAGCACATTCATCAACCGCTCTTAAACCTTCTGCATAAAGTGGTCCAAAATTCGTGACTCTCACCAGGCAGTAATTTTTCCCTGTAGCACACACTGAGGAAAGTCATTCCCACTTTAATACACTGCTGCTAAGCTATACAACATTGAGCAACTCCTATTACACTTGACAAATACAAAGCAAACTACATTAGCCTCACTGGGGAGGAGGGGCGAGGAGGGAGAGGGGAGGTGAAATGGAGAAATAAATACTTTAAAATTACAGGGTACACTCAGGACCTAATTGCACTGATACACAGGGTGTAATACCTTAACTTAAAAGACAACAGAACAAACAAATTATGCATAATCAAAAAATAATAACAATCAATAAAAGTATCAATATCAATCCAGCTGGTAGTGATGATAAATCATAAGTATAATAAAATTACAAATTCACACTGCAATAATAAGTATTCGTGCAATATTAATCATTACTAAGAACAATTAATAATTATCATTATCAATAAAAATTATCATTAGTATTAAATAATAATATAACAATAAATATTACTACAATTCAAATGACAATAATGAAAATGGTGAAAATAATTGATGATAATAATGGTGATTAATGAGAATAATGATTACATAATTAATATTAATATCAGCAATAATAATAAAAATAATCATAATAAAAAAAAAATGATAATATGCCTCTTTCATCCTAGTTGGCTGAATGTCTCAATAGTAAAGCTGTCACACTCCTTAAAGTCTCTGTCAACATAAACTTTACTAACAACAGAAATCATAGAAAAGGGTAAACATATCTTTGACAGCTTAATAAGAGGATAAGCTACATCGTTTCCTAATTTCTGAACTGTAATCCAAAAAGGGAAGCAAGAGTCCAAACTCATCCCTTGAGACAACACACTATCTAGGAGTCGACAGAATAAAACCCCATACCGAAACAGAACTTGTTTAAAACCCGACCCCTGCACATCTCACAGTTTGCTTTACTCTATCCAATGCCACTGTTTTTTTTTTTTATCTTCATACAAAAATAGATTTTCTTGTAAAAACAAACCACAAGCGGTGGGCCTCTAACCTGACTGACACTGTCTGGTATGGTTTCATCCTGTGCCTAGGGGCAGATTCTGTAATAGTAGATGTGGTAAATTTGGAACAATCAGTCAGCAGACGTTTTAAATGTTGTGGTGATACTGGCCAATGTAGCAGAGGATATATCAAGTCCTCATATTCTGCAATTCCTGAAAACATACTAGAATCCACTCCCTAGTCTTTGGTGAGAAGCTGAGATGGGCAGAAAGACATAAGTGTGTATGGGAAGAAGCTAAGCTTACAGCTGAAGCCAGTAACATTGGTCTATGTTACTTCATCCCATCACAATCGGGTGATCTTATGCCTCATCAATCTTTGGTCTCGACCATGTCTACACTTCCATCGTCGTCATCATCCTGAAAACCATGGACAGATGAAGATCAGTAAAATAATAAATTATATCAGTGCCAAATCACAAACCCTATCATCACAAAATCTCAGCCATTTCAGTACAAAGAACAAAGTCTGTCCTACCTGTACATGACCTTGTCCAGAAGATATAATAGTCGATGCATCCAGTGACGCATTGAGAGCTGCAGGAACTTCAACATTATTGTCTAATCCAGGTTCAAGTTTGGGCACCTGTACGATTGGTGTAACCACTTGTAGCGGCTGACCATCTGCACCTTGAATGTTCGCTACAACAGTCTGGTATACTGGTAGGGGTACTGTTATCATTCCTGACACAGGATATGCTCCCGAAACATTCACAGGTACTGGAGGAAGAATAAGAACAAACATTAATTATCACATGAATCACATTTTGTGGTAAATTAGAAAATCCAAACATTTTAGGCATACTGACATAACTGAGAGCACAAACTTACTCTGTGAACCGTCCTCTCCTGTTATTATGATGGTTCCCTCTTGCCCTAAGGAGCCCTCAGATACATGGTTGAGGTCGATGGCCACCGAACTCCCACTCTCTCCGTCCACCGACTCTCCATTCTGTGTTGTGATCTGTAGGGTCAACAACCTCATCCTTTTTTATAGCTGATAGGTTAGTCACCAGCACCCAGGAGGAGCATTCATGCAATCTACGCGGGTTAGCATTTCACATTTTAAGACTACAGACAGTAAATCATCTCTTAATGCTTTTATCGTGTTTTTTAGTATTGTATCATCCCCCAAAAATGCAATACACATTAAAAATGCAGAAACAAAGCTAAACTTCACTTCTGTCCGAAGTTGTCATTGAAACTTGTGATAAATTACACATTTCAATTTATGACCTTTTACAAAAACACACAGAAAAAATCCTACTTCTTTTCCCTACAACTTCTCCCTGATTAGAGCTTAATGAGAACAATGGTGAATCTACTGACATTCAGAGAAGACTTACTGTTACATAAATAAGCAAATACAACCTACTTTAAACAAGCTGCCACATCACTGATATTGCATGCTAAGCAAAAAAATATATAAACTGTACAAAAACTTAGCATACCACAACAGGCACAGAATTCTGTGAAAAGTGAAACTACAAGTGTGCTGCAAGCAAAGTTGGGAGAAGAACATGCATCTGGCAGCACACACTTCACCTTATCTCTTACTGAGCTCCACTTAACTGCTCTACCTCACCCTACACTCAAGCCACCTCCAGCTCCAAATCTCTTTTCTATTTTTTTTCTTAACTATTACAGCTTAGGAAACATGGCTGAGAAACACAAAGAGAAGAAAATAAAGAAAGGAACAAGTGACATCCATAAAGCATTAATGCCCTGGATCCGGTTGCAATGGTTACGTAAGTGGCCAGCATCCCAGGCATGCAGAGCATAGGCCGGGTGCGCCCGAACACCCATGAGCGGTGATTAGACTGTGTCTCCCCTTTGAAAAGTTATTTTGTGAAAACTTTTTAAGCTTTATCGCCATTTTTCAATGTCCATATTTGCCTTTTGATTTGCTTTATCCAGATGGAAATTACTTATTTTCCTTGCACAGATTCCATATCATATCATCTATCTATGTAGTAAATAGCTCAGTGAAAAAAAAAAAAAAAAAAAAAAAAAAAAAAAAAAAAAAAAAAAAAAAAAAAAAATATATATATATATATATATATATATATATATATATATATATATATATATATATATGGAACATTTGGATATGTGTGACATATATCTTTTTTTTTCTTTCTTTTTTTTTTTTTTTTTTGTAATTTTCAATTTTACATAATACAGCCTGCAGCATGGAAATGGCATCCTTCCTGGAGCCAGCGCTTCTCCAGTCACTGCTTACGCACGTTACATTCCACATTCGTTTATTGATGGGAATAATGCTAAAGCCCCCCTCTAAGCGCCAAATGAGTCAAATCACACTCCAAGAGGTTTGTGCACTCGTGGCAAGTCATTTCAGTCACCCTGGCCTTCGCTCTTGACGGTTTATTCACGTCATCCGTATAGCTGTCCAAGTTTTTCCTTGACATGATCGCAACGTCATCCGGATCCAGGGGCTTACAGCTAGCAGTATCTCTGATAATGCACCTGCTCCCCGTAGCTCACTGGACAAGCCAAAGAAAGTCTGAGATGACAAGGAACTTTAAGAAGGGGGTCAAAAAGAAGCTAAACCCAGACTCATTGTTCTACAAAGCCATCTGCTAGTTGAGCTGTTTCTTCATCCCTCATATGACATACTGCCGTTAATACCTTAGCTACCCCAGTAAAATTAATTCACAAATTTTAGGTACAAGACAATTTGCTAAGAATTTTGCACACCTGACATTGTCATCTTGTTAAAAAATTATACGTTGTGCGTTTTCATGACATTCACATCATTTACCATACATTTATCCTAAAAGGAACTTGTATTCAGAACGCCAGATCAAAATACTTCAAATTATATATGTAACAGACCACAAGACGGTGTAAATGCAGTATTGAACAAGTGAGCCATTGTAATTAAATGTAAACTTAAATGATTCCTTTTCATTTAGTGAAACAAGTTTCACGTCATAAGGAAGACACTGGTGGCAAGGGGCTCAATTATTTGCACAGAGTGTATAGCATATGCAAACACACACAACATGCAGACGCTCAAGACATGTTATATTTGTTATCTGTCTCATTAAAGCTAGTACCTCTTTTAAATCAGAGAGTGGGATTTGTAATCTACACACTAGAGAGAAAGATAGAACATTTAATTCACTGATGCTTAGAGGATCTGTATACATACCCTGTCCACTGTGATTTTACTTTATCAATTTTTCTTTATATTTACATGCCTCCACGAATGCTTAGTCACCAAACAATCAATTATAAAGCCTATCTGATCTCCCTTCCTTATTCCCAAAATGTTCAGTTTTATCTTTATTGTTATTAGTTTTGTTAATAACATTGCAATAATAACATAAAATAATAATATTCACAATAATAGTTGCATCAAAACTCCTAAAAATTCATGAAATGAGGTAAACAAGAGACGTCAGTTAGGCCTTGTAACTGACTGCTTGATGATTATGCAACTGTGAGGCCATCTTTGTATAGACAAAATTGAAAACCGTGGACACTGCATGTACTGAGCACCAATGGGTTAAAGAAAAAGAAACTCTTAAAGAATAATGCGGCACATTTACATATCATAAATCCAGCAATGACAGGTTAGGCTGGACTACAAAAAGTTATGTTTTGTGCTGTGTTAAATCATTTCATGTAAGATTACATGCAGCTTGTAGATAATATATATACAATAATTAACAATAAGCAGAAAAAATAATTTTTAAGACTATTCAAACTTGAAACAATAATTTTCAGCATAATTTATCTCTTTCCTTTACTACAGGACTTGTGTAGGAAAAAAATTTAAGACACCAAAGGTTAATCCAAAACTCCAACCCTGGGTTAGTACACCATGCACACAATACCAACCATGCACGACATTAGTTCTCTCTAACATGCACTACAAGAAGGGAATCATCACTTAGACTTCAGATTTCCAACTCATATCCGTTCTGGACATGGTTTGCTCTTTTTATCTTAAAAAATCTGATAAAGCAACAATACGGCTACTGCAAATTTGAAAAATTAGGTCCCACCAAAATCTAATTCTCAAGAAAGGCTGTTTCAAGTAGAGATAAAATCTACAGGCAATTAATAATCTTAGTGATGAGTCCCTTGATCAGCAACTACAATAGTCTTCTTAAATAAACACTTTTCATTTGTAAATTATAAAATCTGTGCCCTGTTGCTTTTAGGTAATGCACTGCAAAATCTTAAATATATAATCACAATATGGACCATGCTACTGTCTCCAGTCACATGATGGAAAATTCATAACTTTCATATCAGTAAGTAATTGGACAAATGACACCAGCACTGGACACGAAATGGATAAAAACCAATATCACAATATCATTTACAAAGAAGTGTTTACTTTTTGAATACTGATATAGCTTCTCCATAATTTCATCAAAAGCATTCATCATGTGCATTTTAAAGACTTTTTTTTAAGTCTAAAGCTGAATAACATTTTTCACATATTTAGTTTAGTCCATACAATCACATTCTCTTTGCAGGATAGGGAATGGTGCTTGTTAGGTGTAAGGCAAAAACATAACTGCATAACAATCAATGGAACTGGATAGTGACAACAGTAATATAATTTAGAGAAACACTTGAAAAAATAATCATAAATACTGAGTATTATATTTCGTAATTACTTTAATATACTAATATCATCATATCATCAGAAGTGAGGCTTCTTGAAGCTTGTGAGAGTCAATATTCTGGTAATCTTAATAAAAACATTACTTCAATAAGTACATCAGACCACAGACTTTCAATGTAAACATGTTTAATGATATATAACAAATAAGTATCTTCAGATACATATCTGAATTATTTCTGTACTTTTAATACATACTTTAAAAAGTAACATAATTATCTAAAACAAGTACAAATCTCATTAACCTTAAAAACATAAAAAATACAAGATAGTGAATATTATATTATGGGGGATACTTTTCACAAATGAAAGAATATTTCATAGGGAAATATACCAGTTTTGATAAACTAATATTCTGCAGCACACAACCCTTAAATATCAATCTTCAGATATGTATCCGTAGTGTCATAAAATCCACTAAGAGACAAAGAAACACACTTACGTGGGCAACGCCTTGTACATGCGCAGTGGTTCCATCTGGCAGCTGGATGACAGGGTTACTAGGATCCACCTGGATGATTGAAACTGTACCATCTGGATTGCTAATGGTCTGTACCACTGGACCTGAATACACTGGGTTCACTGGACCACCAACCTGCACCAAGACAAATATTTTATGAACAAATCACTACACATTTGAAAAGATAGGCAAGTGTCAATACTATATTATTCATCTGTCCAGTCACTAATTTTTTTTGCACAGTTATTACATACATGGAAACCCAAAAACAGTCTCTATACATTTTGAAACCTGTATGGCTAATTGCTTGTATTTAACTAAAAAGTAGTAAGCAATCATGAGTTAAATGCACACTAGTAATAAATGGAATGACTTTTTCCTCTAATGTCTGAACAAGAACAAGGAGTTAAACAACAGCAACTTCTGTAAAAATGACCATTGTAAGGCAAAAGCAAAGAAAACATTTTGATCCTGACATAACTGACAATGTAAAGAGCAAAATTGTTCATCATACCTGAGTCTTTTCTTCCTCTTCATTAAATGCCGGCAAGAGATCATCTCGCCCATGGTATTTATAACAGTTGACTACAATCTGACGTAAAGCAGTCGTCCAAGATACCTGGAGATAGGATTATGAAGACTTAAGCTTCCAGAATCCCCAGCTTGTTTCTAATCTTTTCATTATCAATCATTTACTTTTTCATACACTTCCCATTCCTCACACTATCAACCAAAAAACTTGGCCTGGACATGATCGCAAGTTTATTGGCGTGCATCGACAGTTTCCTTTGTTTGCACCCTGCTTGTTCAGTAGTTTGCAGGCAACGTTAGGCACCTAGAAGCTGGTATTTTGATACAATTTATAAAAATATCAAATTTTTGAAGGCCTATCTTTGTTTTACCACTACTATCAAACAATACCAGCTCTGCTTGATGAGCCAATGGTGCATGTTTGATGCCACCCATTACTTTGTCCACAGCTGCCATGCCTTGTACGTACATGTGACCCAGCATGAAGTGGTTAATATTACAAATCCAATAGTTCCTTGATGTAGCAATACATGATCTAATATTTCTCTACCTCTCAAAGCTATTTTAATTAATATGCCATCCCTACAGAATGTGGGAATCATCGATATAAAATGCTTTGAGCTAAAAAGATCTAATGATACTGCTCTCACATCTTTTTGTTTTTCTTTACATTCCAACTCTTAAAATCATACTGTACTATTATGAAATTTTGATAGCTAATGTTGTGATGTAATACCCAAATATAGATGTGAAAACCAATTACAACAATAAACATATACATCTCTAAATTCCTTTGAACATTATTCACATAACCCCAACATTAACAATGCAATATACAAATAAAGCATAATCTTACCTTTTGTTTTTGGTCCTCTGATCGCGCATCCATTCTAACATTCGCCCACGGAACATCTTTTGGCCACCAGGGCGGCCGAGTAGATTCCTTGCCCCAGCCTGGTTTACCTCTCCCTAAAATAAATATTGTAATGTAATAATCCTTCTTGTTACTGCTGAAGCATTCAAGTCTATTTTCTTCTCTAGTTTATTGTTCATCAACTCATAATTACTTTTCTCATCACTCTCAGATTAAAATAAAACAGGCATGTGGTCAGAAAGTATAAGCCAAAGCTGGATTTTCTATTTCTGTGGAAAAAAAAAAAAGGCTAGCAATAACAACACACAGTCTCCTGTCACTGGTCAGTTGATCTGTGATTGTGTGATTGAGAGGTTATCAGCTTGTAGGTCAAACATCAAATGAAGTCATGCAAAACAAAACACATTTTCTGTCTATAGCACTAAGAAAATGACAGGGCTTCCTAAACATCAAGACTGAATAGACTATACATCTACAGCCACACCCATAAATAAACCTACACCTATACCCACACATACACTATGACCAGAAAGCAAAATTCCACAATCACCTGATTGAGAATACTTTTTCAATATCACTGGTCTGCCTACAGAATGTTTTGAATTGCTGGATCTTTGTTCTATTGAGAAACAGTTACCATTCATGTGCTTCTGATGACAATATAATCCAACATGTTAAGGACATCTCTTGCACTGTGAAAGATACTCCTTCTCCTTCATATCTATATCTATACATAAAAAGTCCTTTTACTAGCTTTTCTATAAAAACCTAAATCCTTAAGAAGCTAGACTTAGCCTCACTAAAGAGGAATCATGAAACCTCTTACCTGTAGAATACTTCAGCATTAAAGGAATAAAAGCTCTGAGTTGTGCTTGCGTCATCTTTTCTACAGGAGTCGGAATGCCGTCTATGACAAGGGGAGGTAATTCATGCAACGACGGGTCATCCTGT
Source organism: Penaeus vannamei (assembly GCF_042767895.1). NCBI lineage: Eukaryota > Metazoa > Arthropoda > Malacostraca > Decapoda > Penaeidae > Penaeus > Penaeus vannamei. Next base: position 726,645 of record NC_091550.1, read on the forward strand.
GGGGGTGGGGGTGCTTGCTGTGCTAACGCATTTTCCAGTTCGGACATAACCATCTGCCGCAACGTTTTCATCTGTGGGGGAAATTGAAACGGCCATAGTGAGCAATACTGTCTTCTTTTCTTGGTTATTCTGAACTACTCTGTTGTGTTATGATATAATTGCCATTTCCAATATAGAAATTATACTATCTTGCATGCAAATATCAGAATAATGTTTCACAGCACATGAATGCAAATACACTCAAATAGAGCATCTTCATTTCAGGAATAAAGTACCATTACAATGCATGTCAGCTGGTTCTGCCAAACATGAGGTTCAGAAGCAAAAAACAGACTGTCTAACACTTAAATTTGGTATCTTGTATAAGTGGGAAACAAATTTCAAAAAATATTTTGGTGTGCAAAATACGTAAATCAGTGCAGTGCGTCAGCATGAAACAAGGAAGGAAACTCATAATTCCCCTATGGTGAAATACACTATTTTTTGTTTCTTTATAATTCATTTGTTCTTCTCATGCAGTTGTTAGAATTTCCTCCACAATGCAGACCTTAGATATCTTGGAAATCCTAAATTTGTAAACAAAAATTTCAGGCAAATGCACAATATGCACATTATATGTTTTAAAACTTGTTATAATAAACTAATGAACAAGTATTGCTTTTAGAAAGAGACTTACCACATCTTCCAGAGGTTTCGCTCCAAAACATTTGAAATTATTTCCTGATTTACTTGGCGTTGCTACAACTACCACCGCTTGCTGTCCGACTCTGGTAGAATATTCATCTATGGTTGCCTGTTGGGTTAAAAGTTCAATAAAAGTAAAGTTTTCACAGTCTTCAAGAGGTATTAGCCTGAGAAGAAACAAATACATTTCTGTGTGTAATGGTCCTGTCAGTAGATCTAGCTCGGCAATCCTCTTAGATCCTTAAAAGGCAAGTTGTTTAGTTCATCTCTTTTCTAGGTGAGCTAAAAGATTAGTTTCTAACCCTCTGTAATTTAGGCACCATATTTCTGAGCACCTGCTATAATAAGCTTGTGTGTATTGTGTTCACTGGCTCTATTCTGGAAAGAAATAGGAAAACAGCAATCCTCAATGATTCATATCAATACAAGTGCTTTACTCCATCACTAATACACAGGCTTTCTTTCATACGCAAAAGCAAACATTTAAAAGTCAACACACACCAACATGTACATCAACTATACACTCATGCACTCAATCACACCCCAATACCCACACCCACACCAACTTTCCAAGATTCAATTACAAATATCCAATAAATACATGTGATATCTAAAACCATGACTTCCAAAAGTAGTGATTTCAATAAAAATTATTTTGTAGAACAAATTATGTGAAAAAACGTGTTATTACTAAACATGCCCTTGAAGCTTGAACTAATATCACATTTAGTTTCTTTCACTCAGACACTTGTGCAAGAGATTAAAAACCACTTAAAGTAAATTCAAGTGTACAGAAACCATCAATCATTAGTGTACTGAGGTAGATTATACTAGAATGATATATTCCTCTGCTAGAATGAAGCCAACAAGACAAGAGGCTATAGAGGCTACTGTAGCAGTTTTAAAAACTTTATGTTTTCTAGTTGGTTTGTTTCTACTTTATGGATAAAATGTATAATAACACTGTATTCCAATTTCAAGTTCAGCAAGCACATACAAACTAGTTTAATTCAAAACTTGTGTGTACATTTACACTTATGCTTATATTCAAATACATATATACGGACAAATATTCTGAGATCTAGATAGACTGACAGAGAGAGACACCATACTTCCATTTGCCCCATTTCAATCACTTCATTTGTCTCCACTGATCACTTCCAACCTTTACTTTAATATCTATTCAGTGGTTGATTCCTAACTCTGCAAACACAAAACTAATCTGCAGGATATCTTCTGCCACTAATACAGAACCAATCTTGGATCTTTTGTAATATCAAAATGTTTCAAACAAAACTCATGTATATGGTGACATCAAAGGAGCTACATCAGTTACCTGCTTTTCACTTTAAAGAAACATTTCTTCTTTCCTAACAGAATCTGAACTCATCCCAAAAGACCTGGCTTCTCAATTCAGTATCAATCTAATTTTTTACGCATCTTGACATCATAAGCTCTGATGATGTGGTTTTTATTTTCTGAGACACCCGACAATTTTGGATCGTTGTAAGTGTAAATTCAACAAGCATCTGTTTTTCAAACCCTAATTCGCTTTCAATCTCTTTCATCCAACTGACAGATGAGAGCTCTACGGGGAAGGGACAGAAGGAGTACCAAAGTGGGAGGGAGAGCCCCACAGAGGGGGGGAGAGAGCATCAGAGAGGGGGAGAGGGTAAGTACTGAAGTGAAGGGTGAGAGGGAGAGAGAGCATAGAAAAATATTCCCAAAGGCCACCTGCAGTTTACAAGAACTCACCTTCAATTTTCTTAAAAGCCGAGTTTGTTGTCTTTTTCGTATAGATGGATTAATTTCAAATATGTGATGTCGTTTCCGCTTTTTTGCTGAGGCAATGGCAGCAGCAGCAGCCACCCCGACAGGTCCTGCACCGTGCGAGAGAGAGGAAAATAAAGGCCTTGCCCATTCCGCGGTGGAGGGAACGGGACTGGGCAACCTCAGGACAGACTTCTAACTGCTTGAGTGAATGATGATTTAAACGCTAGCGTTTACTAATATAAGATATAAACAAAACAAAGGCTATGATCATACAGTCTTAATAAAAGAGATCAAATCATATAATAAGTGGCTCCAGTGGAGTAAATTCATGCCAACAAAAGAAAAAAAAAAAAAAAAAATACAAAATCAAAACTAAAAAATGACTATTCAAATAAAGAACACAATTCAAATAAAGAACACAAATAAAACGAACTTAAAAGTCTCCTTCCCTCCGGAGTAAAGTAAAAACATAAACAAAAAATCAGTAACAACAAAATAATTAGGTCAGCATGCAATCAAAAAAATCAGGTTTAAATAATTAGTAATCAATCAAGAAGAAAGTATATCTTGGGATATCATTTGCATTCCATCCCTAGAGATATCTGGATCAGAAAGAGCAAAATGTAACGGCTACATACCAAAAAATAGGAGAAAAAGTGCTTTGGCATCTGCAGAACAGATGTGAAGAAATGATACCATGCAATGCTAACTTTTAGTCATCAATTGCCCTTACCCTAACCAATGCCTGCATGATCCTGCACACGGGAAGTATGTAATATCAAGTCTCTCTAATGGCTGTTAAATACAATCATGTGGTGTATTACTACAAGACATTAGCAATGTAAGTTTTATAATAGAATTTAAATCAAACTACATCAGAAACACCACACAACCTTTTATAGAGGTGGTGATAATTTTTTATAGAAATATATATATATATATAATTATCATGCACATGTGTATGTTATCACACCATATAAGCAAACAAGAGTCATATTTCACTTAAGAGTAAAAACAATAGATATAAATTTATACTGGATAGTTCACAGATTCACCACCACTTTCCTTTACTGAATTCCTCAGCCAGTATCAAGAAATGTACAAACTTTCCTCATGCAGTAATCATGCCTGTGTATTGGCTCCCTCCACCACCAACAAAAAAACACATTTGACATCTCACCTGACCACCCACCTGCCGCCGCTAGCTGGGCGGTCACATCGTCCACACCGGGAAGTGAGCCTTCATCATCATCAAAGCTCCCAGGTGACGACGCCATATCATCGTCGTCATCGTCGCTTGTGCCGGCCAGATGTGTAGTTACAGAATCTCCAGGTCCCCCCCCACCCCCACCATCCACATTGAGGGGGTCAGCTGTGCCCCCTCCACCAGCTAGGGCTGCCAAACCTGATGCCCCCACACTGTTCATCACCAGCTGTAATCCAATAGAAGAATGA
>NC_091550.1:740556-755556 GCF_042767895.1 Penaeus vannamei
TTAAGGAACTCAGGACTTACAGGATTTTTCAGTTGTCTAATATCAGAATTACATTATTTATAATATATTATTATTATTATTTTGTTGGCAGTTTGGTTCAATGATATATAAAAATAGATGTTAAACACAAGATCTGTTTATTGGTTTATGGTTAAGACAAGTAAAAATTATTACAAAATAAAAAAATTACTGCGGAAGACATGATGTTAATGATAATTGTGCAGTTTTAAAATCTTTATTTTTATTATCATAAAACTTGTGATGGAACTGCCAAGTGATGTTACTAAGTGTCTTGCCATGATGAACATAGGCCCTTTAGTAATTTCAAGTTATACAATACAAAAAATGCAATGTTTATTATCATTAATAGAAGTAGTAGGAGTATGGTAATGATTATAAATGTCATTACTTTTACTATCATTATTACTATTTTATGTAAAGAAAAGTTTATTAAGTCATTTACTTCCCCAGTATGTGTCATAGTTAATTTGTAGTTCCCTGTACAATTTACAAACAAAAATTTATTCATTTGATCACAAGATAATGTTCAGATCATCTTGGGATTCAGTATATCCCTTTTTTCAATATATCTGTTTTCCATAAATGTTTTTTCAGCGTAACTTCTTCCTCTTAGATCCTAGTCAAGTGTACGTGCATTCACTGTAGATGCTCTTTCATTGTAAGGCTCTATAACTCAGAATTCACACATCTATTTTTGCCTCCATTATGAAAATCACCCACAAAAAGAAAATATATTGAAGCCATTAAGATTTACTTTCACTACATTTTTTTCACTGTTTTAATCCAAGCATCATCGTTTCTCTGACATGAAACTGTAGGTGAACAACTCGAATAAAAACAAAATGTACTTTTTTAACTCCATTTTGTGAAGTCATAGTACAGAATATCTTGCAAAGGAATAAAATAACAATAAGCTTTGTCCTCTTTATTTTATTTCTCTCTCTCTCTTTTAGTGGTGTTTTCCCAGTCAGTCAGTAAGAAGACAATATAAAACTTTTTATGTGTATTTGTTTTCAGTATTTTCTAACATTTTAATTTCTTTCCAGATTCTCAATATGCTTCAGTCATCTTTAACTAAGAGCCTGAGGCTCTACAGCACCAAAGCAGCAAGGAACAGGCAGGCACTCGAGCGTATAATTCGTGTTGACCATGCAGGAGAGTTGGGAGCAGACCGTATTTACGCAGGCCAGATGGCAGTATTGGGTATGTGTTATTTTGATATTACAGTCAGATGTGTTTTATATTGAGTATTACCAACATACCCTTCATTCTACAACAAAGCCCCTTCTCCGCCCCCCCCTCTCTGCACACCACTCATCACTTCTTCACTATAGGTTGAAAAAGTTTGCATTTAAAATCCAAGACCATTGCAAATCAGAAATGTATATAACACTGGTTTTCCATTGTTTTCCGTATAAAGAAATTCTTCCTCCCATTTTATAAGAAACACTCAGTCCACCTCAAATGTTTTACTCTCCTTGCCATTGCTCTTTGTGACATAATGTTAGAGACCACAAATTCCCTGAGGCAAATTGCAACACCCTGCCCAATAGTATTGGCTGTAGACCATAATAGATACAAACACTGCTAATCATGGTCATGGGTTAGAATTTTTACTCATCCAAAAGGTTGTCATTCTGCTACCTAGGTCTTAAGTTAATAGATCCTCCAAAAAGGATGTCAGGATGCATTATAAACCCAGAGGGTGCTACTGGCACAGAATCCTGAGGGGAAGATACAGAATTCATAAAGATAAATGGAAGTCACTCTGGATGAAGCCAGTACTTTTATGTAACCCTTTATCACGGAGATCATATCATACATGTCATGGTAGACCAACCCTCCAGATGGAATGACCCCTTTGTGTCACATGTGATTGAGCCTAAGTTGCACACGTTGGACAGTTGTATGCTTGTTTGGGCTGGCCACATTTATGGAGAGGAAATCAAGGCATGCATGTCCAGAGGTGTTCACAGAAACATTTGATAAATGCATTTTCAGGCAGTTGGTCTGAGATCGCCTTTGGACACACTCGCCTTGATTTCTCCTCAATGATCGTGGTCAGGGCCAACAAACACAACTGTTTAGCATGCACAACTTTGAGGAGGCTGAACCACACAAGACATAAACGGCCAGTTTGTTAAGATTGTGCGAGGCCCGACCCAAAGAATATTCATATACTTGGCATGCTTAAATAAAGAAATAAATGCATATTTATCAGTCTAGACATGCATATTAGCCGGGCAGATAGACAGTTAAATGTATACCTATCAGATATATAGACAGATATGCATTTATTTCCGTGTATATGCATGTCTGTCTTTACAAATATTCATTGTGTCAGGCCTCACACAATTCTAACAGACCGGCCGAAAGATGTCATCCCTTTATGAACATTTTGTTAGCATTTTATGGAAGGTTAGTATTTATTAAAAAAGCTTCTTGTAAGATGCATTTTTTTTTTTTTCTTCTTTTCTTTTTTTTTCAACAAATGGCCAAGTACAGATAAAGAACAAGGATTTTGATGATAATTAGACATCTGAGTTACAAAAAATAAAAACATTGAAAATTAGTGCATAATATTGATTTTCCTCTTCTTCCCTTTCTTCTTCTTCTTATAAGTTCTTTTGACATTATGATACAGTAAAAGGGATTTATTCCCTCTCAAGCTTCTTATCTGTTACACAAATTGAATTATTCAATACATAAGGAGGATACATGGAAAAATAATTTTTGAAGTATATCCTTTCCATTTGGGAATCCCCTCAAATCTTATATCAGAAACTCCGCAGTTGTTATATGATTGCAACACTTTTTTTACCGAGCAAAATCATTTTTCCTTGTAACAGTTTCTCGAAGATGAGTGCTCACAGGCCACAGGGCAATCTTCCCACAAGCCCATAGTTAGATCACCCTGGTTTAAAATGTGCAATAGGAACTAGATTTAGTAAGCTTTGTACAAAGAGATAGTTTTACAAAGATTTCTAGGAAACAACTGGAGAATTTGGACACATTTTACCATGTTTTTCAGTGATCAATTTGATATGAATGCATGTATAAATCTTTCCTTTCTTTCTTTCCAAAGGCAAAACAAGTGTAGGACCAGTTATCCAACATATGTGGGATCAAGAGAAGGAACACAAGGCCAAATTCGAGGAACTGATTCCAAAATACAGAGTGCGACCAACAGTTCTTATACCCATATGGAATGTTGCAGGCTTTGCTTTAGGTGCAGGTAAGTTCTTTGATTACCATTTTTCTATCCTATATTGATAAGATTTTTCTTTAATTTTTTGGGGGGGACAGAATGGAAGTAGTGTTGCTTCATAATTATGGTGGAGTATATAAAGTTGTAATTGATTTTATATTTTTTTATTCCTGTTTTATTATTGTTGTTGTTGTTTTTGTTGTTGTTAATAATAATAATTATAATTATAATTATAATTATAATAATGATTATAATAATAATAATAATTATTATTATTATTATTATTATTATTATTATTATTATTATTATTATTATTATTATTATTATTATTATTATTATTATTATTATTATTATTATTATTATTATTATTGTTATTGTTATTGTTATTGTTATTGTTATTGTTATTGTTATTGTTATTGTTATTGTTATTGTTATTGTTATTGTTATTATTATTATTATTATTATTATTATTATTATTATTATTATTATTATTATTATTATTATTATAATAATAATAATAATAATAATAATAATAATAATGATAATAATAATAATAATAATAATGATAATATTGATAGTAATAATATTGATAATAATAATATTGATAGTAATAATAACAATAATAACAATAATAACGATAATAATAACGATAATAATAACGATAATAATAACGATAATAATAACGATAATAATAACGATAATAATAACGATAATAATAACGATAATAATAATGATAATAATAATGATAATAATAATAATAATAATAATAATAATAATAATAATAATAATCCCATGGGATCTAGATGCCATGTGGTGTATGTGTGTACCTAAAATCTGGGCACTGGGCTTCCTAAAGTGGCGACTCCAGGGTGTTTGGCTTGTAGGCCCATCCCACACAAATACTCACGTGCAGTATCGTGACTCGTTTCCTCTATGCAATGCCATTACCCCTTTTTCTTCAGACATGGTTTTTGTAGGTTCTGAATTGTCCAAGATTTATGTCATTTGTTTTTGCTATTTCAAGATGATAATAGACTTCATTGAGCAGACTCACCTTACAATACCAGCAATAGTGGTCAGGAATATGTTCCTGTATGTGGATATTGCGTACTTGCTGGAGATACCCTCTCCCAGGCATGGTTAACAGCTGGTAAACTTCATCCTTATGGACTGAAGGAAATACTGCAGTAGCTGATGAACAAGCCCCTTCTTGAAGGCCTCCTGAATTAATCATACAACAAGTGTATTGTGCATTCCTGACTAGACATTCATGTCACTCACCCCTTGGCCAAATTTTTTTTCACAAGACATTCCCATCACCTACTCCTCAACCAAATTTTACAGGTTATTGAAGCATATTATTGTTGTTAATCTCTCCTCCATTTTTTTTTTTTTTTTCTTTTTAATCTTGCCTTATTTTCCATTTCTTTCTCCTTCTTTCTTCTCTTCTCTTTCTCTGCCATCCTTTTCCTCTTTTTTCTTCTTCTTCCATTTCCTTCGTTCTTCTTCTTCCCCTTCTTCATCACCCCCTCACATCTCTCTCCTCCTCCCCATATTACTCTTCCATTCCCCTCCACCCATCTCCTTGACCTTCTCTTCTCTCTGCATCCAACAGTGACCTGAAGCCTGAAAGGAAGGCTTTCATTGTCCATCATTTCAGATACCTGGTGGTTAGTTTGCGTTTTAAGTCTTTCTTTTTGTATTCCAGGTACTGCATTACTGGGCAAAGAAGCAGCAATGGCATGCACTGTGGCAGTAGAATCAGTAATTACTGACCATTATAACTCTCAGCTTCGTGAATTGATCCACAACGGTGAAGAGGAACACAAAGAACTGATTGAAGTTATTAAAAAATTCAGAGATGATGAAATGGATCATCATGATACTGGCTTAGCCCATGATGCAGAGTTAGCACCAGCATATAAAACAATGAGTAACGTCATAAAGATGGGCTGCAAAGCGGCCGTGTGGATATCTGAGAGAATTTAATCTTCTTGTTAAATATCTGTAAATAAAAGATGTAAAATACATATATTTCTTATCTAATAAAAAATAAGTGATCTAATTAAAACTATTTATTTTTTTCTACCTTTCAATTTGCAGTAGAAAGAAAATTAAATATTTTGCTGAATATTTTACATTAGGTATATTGTATCACTTTCTCCTTGTGTTTAAAAATCTCAAATGGCCAAGAAATTGTGAATAAATCCTCAAAAAACAAATACATGTAAATAATTTATTTTAAAACTATATTTTATTACTGGGCATATGAACAGGAAACCTTAGTAGGCCTAGTTACTGACTCCTTGTAAAGAAGTGTCAACAAGTTTACTGCTGCATGAACTCTAAAGACTGCTTTGGGTAAGTTTACTATCAGTGAAAAGCCCTTAACATCAAGCATTCATATGTTATGCAAAAACAACCTGTCATGATTTTGTTATAAAACAAAATGGCTATATTTTAAGAAAAAAACTATAAAGGAAATAAATAACAAACCAGCAATAAAAAACTTGTACAGAATTTAACAATTTTGAAGTACAAAAAATAAGCTTTGCACATGTAAACTGGAGGCATAAAAACAATACTATATACCGACAAAAAAAGTCCAAATGAGGTGTTTAAGGTTTCCCTGACCACTGCCTTCATATTTCCAGTATTCATACTTTTGATTTCCGTAACTTTCATACTATTTAACATACTGGCTTGTGCCTTAGTAGTAGTATATTAAAAAATGGCGATTTGAAACAAAAAAGGTATTGATTTCTTTATTGACTTGAACCAAATTGGACATTAAAAATCAACAAAAACAGGGAGTATCACTGATAAATATCTTAATATATTTTTATCCCTGTCTATCTGATAAATTTACACACATATTGTCATTCTTTTCCTGAAAGGCAATTCACACCCTTATATCTGAATATGAATTTGCTTGCCCCCCAAATTCATCTTAAAAAGTCTGCCCACACAAAACAGTTACCAATCCAGGCACATGGGTTAGTTCAAATGTTTTCCCCTGTCCCAGAACTAGACCTCATTGGTAACAAGCCAAACAGACAACTTACAGAAGTATTTATGATCTGACTGCTGCATGGCTGGCAAAGTCCAAATAAATACATGCACATTCCCTTAATTCTGCCAAGTTACAAGTCCTCTTTCTAAACCAAAGGTACAATGGAAAGAATAATTCAGAGAAATTGATAAAAGGTTGCCAAGCATATGAAGCTCACTCCATCACCTAGAGCTTCTCCATTTACCCTCCCTGCCAGGGGAAACTATGTTTTTGCAATTGTTTACTGGGTAATTGCTTAATTTCTTGGTTTGTTAATTTGTCAGAAGGATTATAAAAAAGAGGTAACTGGCAGATTGACAAATTATGGGTGGGTTGGCCATGATCCAGAGACCTGTGTATCAGATTCTGGAGGTGAACTGATCCATTCAGAGAAAGGATCTAATTGAAAGATTCATTGCCAGTGGGAAAAAAAATAATGTGTTGTAGACACATTCTAAAAGTGGATTTGGGGAACTAGCAAAGGACTGAAATCTTTTACTTTTTCCTATCATCGCTGTAACATGACAGCTTTGCAAATTCTGAATTCTTTTGGATGGATTTCATATATAAAAGAAACGCTTGATTACGAAGACCAGCTTCTTACACCTCTTACTTATTTGTCTTCATTCTCTTGATATTTGATGTATAAAGAAGCAGTTAGTTTATAGGAACATTCCACATTAGTAATGCAAATGAAACATGTTTACAGTACAATAGTAGTTACAGTATAACAACACAAAAAGTGGTTTACATTTGCATGGAACTGACTTGGACACAACAGCAATAAAATTGAATCCTTTTCTTCAACACAAGGGCATTTATCATTCAAATGCTTCAGTAAGAATCTGAGTAGCTCAGACGAATGATTGCTGTCTTCCTCTAAAACAATCTAAATTAGAATAAATAATGTTCCCATGTTTTATACATATTTACATATGTTGTAAAAAATGCTTTGGAACAACCACACTTTATGCAATACATAAAACAAGGTGCTAATTCATTAAGTACAGCGATTCATCAGATGTCAACACAGACCTTTTTGTCCATAAATGCTAAAGCTTTCAGTAATTTCCTGAAGTATGCATGCATTTCCACCATCATGAATGGTCATGAAATTAGCTCTTAAGTAACAAAATTGTTCTAGGAACATATTTAAATTTGATTAAATTTCATTTTCCTATATTCTTATATTCATTATCTGGAATCTTTATCTGGGTTCTTACTACAATTCCTTGTGGGATAGATAAACACAACTGTCTTACACAAGCCAGTGTTATTATTCACATATAGTACCATTCACTAACATAATTGTATAGCACATTATGCTATTTTTTTTCAAATCACACTTGAAAAACACATGCATTTCCCAGCATCTATTGATATACATTTACTTTTCATGAGTATAATGTGAATCTAGCTGATTTTCTGTGCTTAAGTATGGTACTCAATCAATTTCACACTCCAACACCATATAATATAATTTTCTTTCTTTTTATTACATTACATTGTTTGTCTATTTTTCATGCAAGTTTTGATATACGCTACTTATACCTTTGTAGGCCTAAAAGATATACCTGTTTACAGTACTGGATACTTTTGAAAAACGGTTATATATAGTTTCTGAATGCCTTTAAATTTGAAACACTTCCTGCAGATTATGAATATTTTCACATTGCAGAAATGTGACATATTTCCTTTAGAACACAACTTTTTATGATTTTTTTTTCTTATTATAACAGGCTGTTATAACATAATCACTAATCCATCTTCCACAGATCTTTGGTTCTGTTTTACATAGAAACCAATATCTGGGAACCCGCAAGTTCAAAGCATTAATCACAATACTAATCACAGAAACATATGAATGAAAAAATATGAAATACAAGATGTATTTTCAATTCAAATTATGCCATCAATAAAAAATATTCACTACCTCTATTTCTCCATCAGAAAGTCTAAAAAAAAATAAAAATAAATAAAAATAATATAAATCACATACCTTTTACATAACTTTGCCTACGTCAGGCACTTTAAATGCACCTCATCAATCAAAATTCAGTATTGAAAAGGCCTACACTTCCACAAGATACATGGGGACTGGGGATACATATTGTTTCTAAAGATAATCTAATGAAAATGCACATCACCTAATCCTTACACTGAATGTTAAACAATCTTGGTTACTGGATATGGTTCGAGTTTTTCCTTGAAGCTGGCAATGTCTGTAATAAATTGTTCAGCAGGATAGTCTTTCACAGCACTCTTATCACATGGTCCCAGGAACTTCACTACATTGTCTTCTCCTGTTAAACAGACACATACATTCATATGGAAAATATGTAAATTGTCATATTAACAATATTGTATTAACACAATGAAACATATTCATTAAAATTATCAAGAAATATGACTGTCAAAACTTTAATTTTGATAAGTAAATAATGCACTTGGGTATAAAAGGAAATACAGTTCAAGTAAATCAATCTATATTGGAAGAAATAATAAACTAAACTACAGATACCAACCTAACAAGCCTTCCAGTGCAGGTGGTGTTCCATCTTCTGGGTTGGATGCCCCAACAACCTGTACTGTCAGCTTCCTATATTCTTTATTAGTCTTGCTGGACACCAGACTTTCCAGACACTCAGCTACAGAGTCTCGTGTGATGTCTTTTATTAATTCAATCTTTGGAAGATAGGATATGACTTTAATTAGATTACCGTTACCTTTTCCTTTACAGGTTATATTCACACTTTTTCTATCCTCTGTAAAAACAGCATTACAAGCCTCAACTTAGAATGATTAACCAGTCATAACTTAATAATGACATCTATTCTACTCCGAGACAAGTAAAGGAACCAGTAGTCCATACCTGTCTTTGCAGTCTGTCAAAGAGATACTCTCCATCAGTAATCTCTCCCCAATTCCTATCCACCTCTTCTCTGAGTGTCAGATCAACTGTCTGCTTCATAGAGGTAAGGGTATCTTTCAGACTTGATAATTCTTCACTGCTAAGATTTCTCACCGTATTCAAGAACTCCTTAAGGAATGCTTCTATCCTCTCATCAACGTGCTGTACCCTGCAAAAAGAAAAGTCATAATGATGATCTTGGTCTTGTACGTGTAATAATAATATGAAGTGTGAAATTCTATCACTTAAGATTAACTAATGCAATAGTACTCAATTTCATTGCATAATAGTACACTGTTTCACTGAATACTAATGTTATATATAGCATCACAGGAGACATTATGTGCTGGAAATAACTTACTACCACAAGGCTTCAAATAGCATTAACCTTTCATCCATTTCAACATATAATTTCTAAATATAATCAAAATATTATATGTCTTAATCCACTAACGACGGGTGTCCCACATATGAAACACCCGAAAAAATAAACATTGCCGGGCGTCCCGCCAATTGACGCTGTATCGGGGCTGAAACTCTGACGCAGCAGCAGGCAGGCAGAGTCTGGGGAAGCAGATTTTGTAGCCGCCCAGAATCTTTTATTTTCGGCTTTAATGGGTTAAAAGAGACAAATAATTACAAATTCTACATGCCTTCTTCATTTAAATTATTCACCAGTAAATAGCATTAATCAACCACCTACCCAAATTTGTTAGCCTGGGTATTAACTGTAATAGAGATTCCAAGAATTCCATATGTATTGCGGTTTGTGCAATACACGTGATACCCAAGCTGCTCATGAGTCCTCAGAAAGTCAAATACTGGTTCATCCATCACCATCTAAAAAAAAGAAAGATAATGTATAGTGTAAATAATAATGTTTCTATTTGCTATCAACACATGAAATTTATCATCAAAATATTGCATCTTTTTCATTACTCAAACCCTGTGAGATTATTACTCTATAGACTGTTTACTTTATATGTCCTACCCATTTAATAGGATGAGCAAGAGAAGATCTTAAAGGTCTTATACATCATTAAAGCATTATCCATTATGTGTCTACTGAGGCGGTACAGGCACCCACCCGTCCTCCTTCCCATCATTACCTGGATGAATTCATGAAGAACCTCAGTCATCAGTGTTCCTTCCTTCCCCTGGTAGTAGTTAATGACAGAAGTGTTGGTGTCTGCTGGATTAACGGCCTTCAGACGAGCAATCCAGCAACCTTGCAAGAGCTTCATTGTTCGCATCTATGTAAAAAGAATACTTCAATTACAGAGCTGGATTACAGATGCAACGGAAGACTACATCTGACAATCAAAAAGCTATTACAATAAGAAGTACATTAGCAACATCAACAAAAAATAGTAAACTAAATCAAAATACTCATATTACAGAAAAGAAAAAATACATAAAATAAACACTGTCAAACAACACAAGAACAGGATACAAACCTCTGGGAATGGAGGCACAACTTGCATCTCATACTTGACCTTTCTCGTCTTAACTAAGTTGTACATGTCCAGTGCTTGTGAGGCTGATGTGTTACCCTGAAACCAACAAGGAGAAATTTATCAGATTCTAATTACTCTAACCACTAAATTCACTGTAATTCTGTATAGCTGATGCTACTATATGATTCAATGATTTATCAATCACCTGTTCAATTTAAGTAAGGGCTTCAAAAGGACAATATGCAATTTCAAGCCTACATTAGTTATGAAAGGGCACTTTAACTCTGAATAGATATAAAATGTGAAAAAAAGCTTTATACCCTTAGGTTTGAGCCAAACTTTCACAGCCCAATAAAAATTGCTGGAAATGGAAAGGAATAAAAAATAAAAAAGAGGGAATGAAATTATCACAAAGCTTCACAAAATACTCACTTGGACAAGCATTCGTATGTGGCAGGTTGGATAGAGCTTATACACAAAGTCTTCTAAAAGGTCTTTGCTAGTAACATCA
Source organism: Penaeus vannamei (assembly GCF_042767895.1). Classification (NCBI taxonomy): domain Eukaryota; kingdom Metazoa; phylum Arthropoda; class Malacostraca; order Decapoda; family Penaeidae; genus Penaeus; species Penaeus vannamei. The sequence goes on from NC_091550.1 coordinate 751,717, forward strand.
ACTATCGCTTTCAATTTCTCATAAGGTGTCCAGTGCACAAATTGAACTATTGACAGCCGGACGTTCCTGCAAAGGAAATATATCTTTATTCCTGTTTCTTACATTATCTGGTCAAAACATATTTATCCATCCTTTTTACAAAGCTTATAGATGAAACTTCTTATGCCTGGGGTGGTTCCAGTAAAAACTGCAAGGTTGGGCTACATCCAGGTGCATCTTGCAGACTTTGGTAATTCAAATATGTGGCATGGTAATAACAGTTGAGGTGAGATAACATAAGACATTTAAGAAATATACCAAAGTTCAGAGAGAGTCATCAGGTGAAGTGAAGTAAGATGCATTTACAGAAATCTAAAATAAGATAAAATCAGTCTTGTGTTCTTCATTCTCTCATTCTTTTCCTACCAACACAGAAACACTTACTTCTTCATGTTCTCTGGTTTAATGATAGCATTGTGATAGGACTTCATTTGCTGCTGCCTTATCTCTTGGAAAGACTTTTCATCCAAATGTTCTTCAAATGTGTCCATGTGATGAAGTAGAAGTTCCAGCATTTGCTATAAAAGTAAAGTCTCATCATGAAAGAATTCAGTAACAATTGCAAACAGAATACCTCCAATAAACTATCATTATATGGTAAAACATGGTATGCTACTGCCCCCAAAATCATGTACTTCAAAGCAATGGGGTAATACAAATACTATTCTCATTATCATTAGATTTTATTTCAATAGGACAGTATGATAAAATCACAAAACTGTTATCTGTCTAAACGTCTTAGCCTTCCATTAAACCTGCATAAAAGCAAAATACTCACAGGAAGCTTCTGACTGAAACCATTGATTTTGAACACTAAGCCTCGCTCTGTTGCATTGATGGTGTAGTGGTACTGGGCCATGTTGGCGGGGTAAATATCCTCCATCAAGTGCTGCTGGAACAGGTTCAGGTAGAGGTCCAACAGAGCTGCACTGCAATAAAAATGTTGGATATTCAAGTCACCATAAGCATACTCTCATCAATTCCTGCATATGCTATATGGGAACATGCATAAAATTTGAAGAAAAGAAAAATAATGTCAAATCTCAGCAGTTTGTGGAGTATTCAAGTCTCATTTCTGTTCTAATTAGTTGCCACATAACATTTATATACACATATTTTGTAGAATTACAAATCATATATCATAATTCTTAATCGTTTTTTTATTCAAATTTGTTACCTTCACTACCATTATCATTTCTTCTCAAAAGAGACAGTGGATTTCATGGTCTAGGGCAGGTTGCCCATTTTTTCTTTTCTGAGACTGGACAGTTACCTCAATAGAGAATAAACAAAAAATACCTTTAAATCACACACATATCATGGTCTGTATCAGAAGCAAAAGCACAATAATAATTTTAAAAATAATTCTTTAATAGCATTTACTAAGCTCAAAGAAAACTTTACTCTCTTTTACTATGACATAACCAACTCTTCTAAAATAACACTAGAACTATATCAAAATTCTAAATAGATTCAAACTTCTGACCTATAATTTCAGTGAGTTTTCTTAAAATCTTTCACATTAAAATAAAGCTTCAGAAACAAAGAAAAGAGGAAACCGACAAACATAATTCTATATTAGGCCACTATAAATAAAAATCTTACGCTCTGGGAGACTGCAGGAGAAGGTCTGACAGGAAGTAGATGTAGCAGTACGTCCTTGGCAACTTGAATTTCTGGTCTTGTTTGTAGAGCACCTCTCCCCATTCGTCCTTCTGAAGTACTCTTGGGTATTCCGTAGCACCTTCTTCAACTTTAAGTAAGTCAAAATTGTCTGGTATGAATTTGTTTGGAGACGGGATGAACAAATGAGGATTTTCTGGTGGTTTACTCCATTCCTTTACCCACTCTTGAGGAATATCTGTCAAAAGGGAAAAAGGAAAAAAGGTTGAATACAGTACCTCTGTTTTTACCAAGTTTGTAAGATAGATAGCTATATAGAATTTTTATGATTATATACACAACATAAGAATATGTATTTTTCTTTAAGGAATCTTAAGCTGTGTTTTTGAATAACAGAATTTTACTGAACTGGAAGACCATTAAAATTCCTACAAGGAATCATATAGGAAAGTGTTTGAACACTAAAAATACATATTCACAGCCAGTCTCAAAAGGTTAACATAATAAACAAGATAAAAGAAATTATCTTTAAATAAATATTCATTCCTCACCTTCAACAGAATATTTTGTGCCAAACCAGTCTTCAGTCATACAACAAACATCCTGGCCTTCATAACTCTTGGAGCTGATCATAATATTGCAGTTTTCAGGCACTAGCTGTTGCATGCAATTTTTTATAATCTGCAACAGTTTCAGGGAAACAAAACAAATATTAAAGAAAATATAAAAGCAAACACACTAATTCTGCATTCTTAATCATTACAGGTTTTACTAACACTCTAATCCCTATGACTTTAAACACAACCACTTATATTTTAATACAAAACCAAACTATTTTTGTCCTAGGTACTCAAAGACATCAGACATTTACTACATAAATCACACACAAATATTCCATCTCCTTACCTCTGGGTCATATTCGAAGAGAAGCGAGTCTCCGGTGAGATAATCCTCAGGCTCAAACATCCTCATTCCTTCCGAGAGATTCTCAACATTTTCAATAGCTGTCTCCTCTTCAGCATAATCAAAATTCAACTTTTCCGTTTGCTGAATCTCCCTGAAAATTCTCTCTACTGGTCCAGTTTGTTGAATCATGTAAAGATACTGGAACACTACCAACAGGACCTTTGAAAAAAAAAAAAAAAAAAAAATACATCTGTTACATCAATTATCAAAATACAACTATCAGTAAGAGTAAAGAAAAAACAAAGATTAATAATCAAAACATATGTCTGTTTGGTCAATGATTGAAATACAATTATCCATAATAGCAAGACACTATGATAGTGATGACAATGACGATGTTGATGACGATGACAATGATACTTAATGTGATCAGATTATTAAAACATTTTTTCAGTGAATACACATAACATTAGCCAAATAATGTTACAAAAAATTGTATAATGATACTGCAATCAGTAGAAAATCAAATGATTCAAAGGTATTCCAATCTGCTGGCCTCTCTCACCAGACGGTAATATTGGATTGTTAAGAAACAGACAGACAAGACTATAATCTATATAACATAATTACCTGATCCAGATTTTTAAAGCCCTCATCTGTCAGCTCTACACTAATGCTCATAACAGCGTAAGTAGTATTATGTTCAAAACCTGAACCATCATTGCCAGAATACAGCCCAACTGCCCACACTCTGAAAAATAAGGATAACTTCTATACTATCAAAAACCTCTACATGAATATGTGACTGAATAGTCTCTGAATTATGATTAATCTACCATGTACACAACTTACACACATATACCTTGCACTATATCATGAAAATGAAACTTTACAGAAAAACCCATTTCTAATACGTACTTTTTCTTCAAGTACGATAATATAGAGCCTTTCCCTTCATGGCCGAGTAAGTGAGAGATGTAATGTAACGGCTTTGTTTTGTAGTGCTTGAGGTAGGAAGGCAAAGCCCAGTTAATCTCTACAGAGTGGTATTCCTTCATGGGGATAATCCGATACAGACGGTGAAATTTCTCCACAGGGAAAGGGGGCTCAAGGTGCTTATACGAGGGGCAGGAAAGGCCATTATTTGGTATCTGTAAATGGAGCAAATAATTTTGTAACATTTTCCAGCAAATATCTTTCTATTCCTTTCTAAATTAGTTATGACAGATCACTGTTCAGCTTTGTGAATGAAAACTGTCAGTAGAAACATAT
>NC_091550.1:758056-773056 GCF_042767895.1 Penaeus vannamei
AATTTCTTGCTCAAATCAGAGATGAGAAGTGCTCGGAGTCCATTCCCAAGCTGAATGACCCTGTGCAATAAACAAATGTTCACTTTCTCTACTTACACAATAAGTAAATGAAGGTGAAAAGTAATTAACATCTGTTTCCTTTACCAGTCTTGCATTGAGACTGTATATGTATGAGTGAAGTGTAGAACGCCCATGGCAATCACTTGATCCTGTGCCACTCCATGTGTCATCTAAAGGTTGTTTGAGCTTTCATGCAAGCCAAGACATTTTCACTTCAACTATGAGGAGTTTGTTCTAGATATATTGTTAGCTTCAACTCATTCTTTTGAACTTCTGTTTTATCTGCTAGGCTTTTTCAGCCACACCACACTAAGGTATAATTATTCATTGGAAACAAAAGGAACAGATCCTCATAAATGCTAGTTGGAGATTTTATGAGATTAGAACAAGGGTCTATGGTAAGGACAGCTACAAGGGTGAAGAGATCACCACAGGTAGGCTTTTTCATTTAGTATCCTTCTTTACAGGCCCTGCACCAGTATCAGAGGGTGATGTGCTGACACTAAGTATTAACCAAAGTGCAGAAAAAATGAATAGGCAAGGCTTCATACATTACTAAGGTGAAAAAAATGAGTTTAACTTGCTGCTTGTAAAACACATTATGAAATATTATTTCTCAGGCGACATATGTTCATATATTCAAACAGAGGGAAATGTCAGCCGATGCCATTCTCATACCTGTATTCCTTCTTGTCGAATGGCGACTTAATTGGCGCCTGCAGCAGGTGGCACGTTGGTGGCGTGATGGCAGCCTCGGGCAAGGGCGGCACAGACCCCCCTTCCACCCCGCTCTCCGACTGGGCCTCGACAGCCCCCCCTCCGCCCGAGACCTCTGAGGTCGCCTTGCACCCCTTGGTCATCTTCACCAGGCCTACTCTCCGGGGTTTCTTCGCTACTTGACTACTCTTCCCGTGAAAACTTCTCTTGGACGACATCAAACTATGATTCAGAATTCGGCATCCGATTCTAGAAACGGTAAATATGCTCAATGACATTCACGAGTGCCCATGCGTCCCGTACTTGACCTCCCCGTCATCATTCCAGCTGCAAGACCTTCGAACGATATGACCTTTGCATTTTACAACTCCGCCAACTCTTTCACCAAAATCCCTGAAAGATGGGTGAAAATGAGAGCCTATATTCCACAGCAGTCAAAACAAACACTTCAAAATCCAACCCACATGTTCCAGGCTGCCTCCCTTCCCTCGGCCCAAATGTAAACACCGATTCGCTCGCGTCTGATTTTTTCGTAAAATTTTCTGGCTCGGTTTCCGTTGACTTTTGAAATAAATATTACTTCCATAATGCTAATGTTTTATTCTCATTTGTAGCCTGTTTTTACACTTTTTAAAAGATGTAATTGAAAGTAGATATAGTGTGCTTTTTTGATATGACAGGATGACGTAGCAGTTTTGTATATTTTTTGTATCAAATACTGACTCAGCAAAAGTAAAATTTATATATGCATGCATATACATATCAATGTGTATATATGTATACATTCATATACATTTTTTTCACTTATATATATATATATATGTATATAAATATATATATATATATATATATATATATATATATATATATATATATATATATATATATATATATATATATATATATATATATATATATATATATATATATATATATATATATGTATACATCTACACACACACACACACACACACACACACACACACACACGCACACACACACTCGCATATATATATATATATATATATATATATATATATATATATATATATATGTAGAAAAGGTATAAATGAGACTGGACATCTTCACGATACAAGAGCTGTATTTGGCCGTTTCTGATTACATCATGTATTTCTGATGAAGACGTAATCGAAACCGGTCAAATACATCTCTTGTATTGTGAAGATATCCAGTCTCATTCATACCTTTTCTACACTTGTCAACATGGATACGTTTCATATATATATATATATATATATATATATATATATATATATATATATATATATATATATATATATATATATATATATATATATATGCGTGTGTGTGTGTGTGTGTGTGTGTGTGTGTGTGTGTGTATGTGTGTGTGTGTGTGTGTGTGTGTGTGTGTGTGTGTGTGTGTGTGTGTGTGTGTGTGTGTGTGTGTGTGTGTGTGTGTGTGTGTGTGTGTGTGTGCGTACGTGTGTTCATTCACCTTTCCTATTTTGTGACACTGGCATTACATACAGAACAACCCACACAAAACCCTTTTTGAAAACGAAGATCCTGCCCCTCTCCCAGTCCTTGATAAACGGTTACTAAGAACCTACCGGGTTTCAGTTTCCTCAGTAAGGCCAATACTATTTTGAAGAACCAAAGGTAAATTTTGATTTAAAGTATACAGACCATAGGAATTGCTCGAAAGAAAACTCTCCAGAATACCAGATATTTTGCTTTTGTTAGAACCCAAACTAAATTTTAATGTCCTGGGTGTTTCTGGGACATCAAACATCTAAAGGAAGACACGCGCGTTGCAACAATAGGAAAGGCGTCGTAGAAAACTCATTCTATTTTTCTGGATCAAGCAACTTAAACTCTTGTCATCAGAAGAGAGACTTCCGTGTTATCATCTAGTTCATCCATGTACCTTTCTTATTCGCGATGCCTTATATTTCTTACATTTACCTTCTATATTATTTTCGGTTCATTTACAACTTGAACTATAAAACAAGGTAAAAATTCAGGATCTTAGATTCACAATAATACGGCATGAGAGCAAAAGCCAACAAGTCCATCCCGCATCTTTTCAAAAGACTTACCCTGCATTGCGGGACGGGAAGGAAAACAGAGACAAACGTATGTTTTGAAGATTTATTCATTACAGTGGAATCCCTTTACAAAAATAAAGGCGAGGCAATCTTGTCAAGCATTTCTCTTAAGCATTTCTCTTCTCAAGCATTTCTCTTAAGCATTTCTCTTAAGCATTTCTCTTATCAAGCATTTCTCTTATCAAGCATTTCTCTTATCAAGCATTTCTCTTATCAAGCATTTATCTTCAGCATTTCTCTTATCAAGCATTTCTCTTATCAAGCATTTCTCTTATCAAGCATTTCTCTTAAGCATTTCTCTTATCAAGCATTTCTCTTAAGCATTTCTCTTAAGCATTTCTCTTATCAAGCATTTCTCTTATCAAGCATTTTTCTTCAGCATTTCTCTTATCAAGCATTTCTCTTCAGCATTTCTCTTATCGAGCATTTCTCAACACGGCAGACGCGTCGAGGCGATCAGGTGAGGACTCTGTGTGTGGCGTGCATGGCGGCGGCCTTGACCAGCAGCCCGCCCTCCTGCACGATGAGAGCGCCCCTCGAAGCCGCTGCTCTCGGCATCAGTCTCCCGCCCAGCACGCCCGCGGGGACGGACTTCGACCTCCGCCTGCGAAGGGAAAGTTGGTTTCGGTTCTTCAGTAAGTTGTAGATGTTCGGGTGTCATTGAGATTGTGAATGAACACAGGACGTGTCAGGAAAACTTATGCGTGACTTTTTAGAATTATAATTAATAGTCATGTCATATGATCTTTAGGATAGAATAGCTTGTCATAATGAATATAAATTACAACCAAGAAAATTTCAGATAAATCAACATTGACCAATTGACCATTATAAAACCTTCCCCTAACTTTGGCTCCCCTCAAAAACCTATCAAAACATAAAACAACAAGAGGAAAGACAATAATCCTCCTCGTCAACTTAATCCCAAGCCAAAGCCAGAAGCCGCCACCCTCTCCCAGCCGCTCGCCCCAGAGGCTCCACTCACTTGGCCGGCGTGTCGTCCTTCCGATACAGACTGAGCGTGACGTGGGAGACCGAGACGGGGGCGGCGGTCTGGGTCAGCGCCGCGTCGGTCATCCCGAGGGACACGAGGTAGTAGCGGAGTCGCGCCCTCAGCTGCTGCCCCTCCTGCCGCAGGGCCTCCGCCTCACTCCGCAGAGCCAGGCGTTCGAGCTGCACGTGGTGGTACTTGCGCCAGAAGTTCCTTAAGTCGTCGTGGGTTTTGAGCACCGTGTCTGCCTGGTGGGGGAAAAGGTATTCTTTAAACATCATTTTTTTCATATTCAAGTGGATCCTCCAGCCGTTAAGGAGGGGGGGGGGGGGAAGACGGAAAGGTTATTTGAGGGTATTTGTGCCGAAAAGGGGTCTCAGATCAAGTGCGTTCCTTAAATATTCTGTCGAATTTAACTTCCATCTATAGTATATACATCAAATATCTTGATTTACACAGAATACAATCATGAGATAGAGTGCATCCACGCAAGTGTCATAGACGAAGGTTTAGACTGACAAAACATTTGATAAACGGAATGTCGGCTAATTAGTTAAGAGACCCTTTTGGACGCGCAAACCTTCAAATGTTCCTCGCCATAAGAAACACAGTCTGTTCCTATTCCTGAAGTTCCCCCTTTTTTTCTTTTTTTTTTACCTAACTCACTCCCTGCTACACGAAATTCAGATAGAAAGACGTAAAGGTTATATATCTTTCTAGGCATATTTTTTTTTCTTTTTTTTGCGCCAGTTGTTTCCTTTTATTCTTTTCCTAACTCACTTCTTGTAACATGGTGTTAAAAAAAGGAAAGGTTATATATTTCCTTAGATTTAGAAGCTCATTCCGTCCCTGTTTGTGCCGACCGAGTTCCTTTCCTCCTCAACTCACTTCCTGCAGCACGAAGTCCGGTGGCGGATCGAGGGACGTGGACCGGTCGGGCCCGTGGGTGTGGGCGGCCTCCTGAGCGGCTTCCTCGTGGTTCAGCAGCTCGTTGATCCTGGCCAGTTTGTCCCGCCCGAGCCTCTGCCGCCCGCTGCCCCGCCCGCTGCCTCGGCCCCCTCCGCCCCCCCCTGAGAAGGCAGTGTCCATCACGTACATGAATGCACACTTATTTATATATGGGCTCCATGTGCGCAAACCAGAAGTTATGCGGTGCACTTCATGGCAAATTAATTACATTACAGTTCATTACAGTTTGATTACAGTATATTCCATTACAATCGACTTACAGTATATTTCATAGCAATCTAATTACCGTCAATTTCACTACAATCTAATTAGGGGACATTTTATTCCGGCTTCCTCTAAGCTCTAACCCCAAGAACCGAACCCAACACACACCTGCCAATACACAGACGCACGCAACCCATAGAACTTTATGTACACCATATGACCCCCTCCCCCCCACCCCCCAGAACCTCACCTTTCCCAGGGGCAACGACAGGGATCTTCGGCAGGGTCAGGGGCGCCGCCGTCGTGCTGGAGGAGCCGTTGACGGACGCCACGCCCTCGTCGACCTCCATCACGCTGCTCACCTTCCTCAGCGGCGCCTGCGGGAGGTACGGCGTTGGGGCTTGAGTTCAGGGGGATACGTGAGTGTTCTTTGCGTAAAATATGTATTCTGATACACAAAAAAGTAAGAAAAACAAAGAAAAAAAACAATAAACTAATAAACAAAAGAAAAAAAACTATAAACAAAAAAAAAGAACAAAATACCACAAAAGATAAAGACACAACATAAAGGGAAGAGAAGATACAATAAGAAAAAATAAAATGAAATAAAAATATAAACCAGAAGAAAATGAAAATAAGAAATACGAAGCAGAGGGAGGCACCAACCCTGATCGTCGACCCTGAGCGCCTGGAGGAGTTCACAGACGTCCCAAGCCCTTCGTCTGCCTCGGAACTCACGGCCACTTGGGTCTCTAAATCCTGTTCATGAATAAAGATCGTTTAATAGTTAGAAACGTTGCTTTAAGATTATATATCTTTATTTTTTTTATTTATTGGTTGATGCAAATTGTAGCTTTGGGTCATATCATATCTATGGCTTTCAGGATTTCTCCTTTCATGAGATTTCAGAATAGTAATTTGCAGTTAGAAGCTATACCCAGTGAACTTAAAGCAAATGACCATCCCACACTAAATATTTCTTTCCTATCACACGGACGATTCTAAAACATCAATTTTCCGCTAGATTTCATTCCCCTTCATCTTTATATATAAAAAAAAATCGACCATCCCACCCTACCTATCTCTTCCCAATCACAAGAACGATTCTCAAACAATATCAAACAAGAATTTCCCCGTGAGCAGTCCTTGACCTTGACCTATTTCCCCGTGAGCAGTCCTTGACCTTGACCTCGAACCAAAGCCTACCTTCACGGCCGGCCTTATCTGCACTTCGCTGGCGGCCTCCGAGGGCACAGACAGCAGGCGGGTCGCGAGGGGGTCGTCGGGGACAGAGGCGGCAGAGGGCTGTGGCGCAGACGGCATGAAGGGAATATTTCGGTCCCGCGGGGTCTCGAGCCGCCTGCACGCCGAGGCCAACTCCAGCACCGCCTTTCCCTCCTTCGCGACCTCTTCCAGGTGCTGAATTCGGATTAAAGTGGTGGATTGCAGTGAGTGTTTAGTGACCTTTAACAGCCTTTCGCTTCCGTAACCTTATGTTGCTTATTCAACGGTCGATATCGGTTGTGGGAAGAACTTTTAATTCTTTCAGGACCTTATGGTGGCTTATTTCTATCAGAGAAATAAAAAATAGTGAAAGACCTTTATCTCTAATAAACATCATTTGTAAACACTTGAAATAAACTCCTAACGGATAATAAAGCCAAAACAAAAACAAAATCACAGGTAACGTCTGATGGCCACCACGTCTTGCATATGGCGACTTCTGTGTACCATTTCATTTTTCTTTACCTTCTTGGCGGAGTATCCTCTCTGGTTGATCGCCTTAATGAGGGTCCTGCTGCGGAGTCTCTGTGTGGTGAGGGACACCCGCAGCACCTGCAGGATGCTCTTCAGATGCTGCAACTCGTGCGTTGCGTCAGACTCCGCGTCCTGCTGCTTGAGACGCTTTCGCAGCTGTTCGACTTCTTCCTGGTCGAGTGAATGGACGCTTTTTAGAGTTGCTTGTGTGAGTGAAAGAACGTGCATTTCATTCACTCAATTTTGAACATGCACATTTCATTGCAATTTCATCACAGTACATTTCATCACAATGCATTTCTGAACAGCTTGCATGACTGAGCCGCCTGCATGACACTCACCTGCATGTCGCTAATGCCCTGGTTGACTTTGACGAGGTTCTTCTGGTTGGTGGAAACGCGGTCTTGCAGGTGGTGGCAGTTGGCCCTCAGGGACGCCGTGTGGGCCTCGTGGTCTCTCATGGACTGGGCTAGCTTGGCCCACGAGTCCTCCAGCACGCTCTCCCGCTCCACACGCGCTGCTGCTAGTTCTTCTTCTAGCTGTCAGTGTTTCGAAATGATTTACACATATCCTTTTACTAATTCAAAGCAGCTTCGATTTAACAAGGCTTGATAGCTAAGAGGATCGTCAATAATTTTAATATATTTATACATATCCCTGATTCTTTTTACTAATTCAAAGGGACTTAGGGTTCAACAAGGCTTGATAGCTAAGGGGATCGTCAATCATTTGAATATTTCCGTGAATTTTCTCAGTATTTCAGTCGAACCTTGAACGTTGACAGCTGAGGATTTTTTTTACTGTTTGGAAATTATATGAAAATTGAATATACGTTCGCGTTTATTGCGACATATGAATAAAACATTTTGTAATTATTATCATATTAATTAGTCTTGTTTGCAATACGAATGTAGATTAACTTGACTTGAAAAATCAACATACATTAGCCTGACGCAAAATCAATATCCATTAGTCTGCCTTGCCATACCTGGGTCGTGACATGCGTAATGGTGGTGTGGAAGGCCGCGAGCTCCTCCTTCTCCGTGAGGTCGTGGTGCCTCTGGCTGGCGTGAGAGACGAGGGAGAGACGACGCAGGCTGTGCAGGTGGTGGGCCGCCAGGTGCTCCGTGTCTCCTGCCATCGTTCGAGCCACCTCGGCCTCGCGGGACCTCACGTACTGCGTCAACATGGCCACGTGGTCCTCGTGGAGTTCTGCAAGGGAGTAGGTCCTTAGGAGAAAACTTTATCTTATGCTAAGTAAGTCCAATAACAGCATGACTCTTACTTTGACGAAACGAAAGCAATACTTCAATACTTATGGGTCTAATGACAACACGGATTGCACCAAACGAAGCACAAGCGATAATTCATTTAACTTATACTCGTCATTAAAAAATGCCCCCGAACCAGCCAACGACCCAGCATGAAACACCCAACCAAGGTCTTTATAAGTATCTAGACCTTGCACCCGACTACCTGTGAGCTTATGGACGGCAGACAGGTGGTTGTGGGAGGCGGTGGTGCGTTGGTGTTGTGCCTGATCCACCTGGGATGCCAACAAGCTAATGAGGCGGTCCTGACGCGTCGTTGTCTCATCCACTATCTCATTCAATTCCTGGAAGAAAGTTGGTAAAATGGAATTTAAAGTAAAGTTCCTCGGATTTAATATCGTCAGAAATAAGTGAGAGGTAGAAATATAGTAGAACACAAGAAACCTTACCTCATATATACGTTAAAAAATGAAAGCCTACCTAAGGGAAACACAAGATAATTAGTGTACCGATTTTTCAGTGCTTGGAATGGTAAATAAGAACAGACGCATAACACGTCTTTATACTCTTTCTTCCTCCCCCTCGCGAAGACCCACCGACCTTGAGCTGCGCCCTCAGCGTGGTCGTCTTGGCCGCCCGCAGAATGTCGCGCCATTTGCACATCAGCTTCGCCTCGTTCACGCCGCCCTTCTCTCCCTCGTCGGCCAATTTGAGCTGCAAAAGGAGGAGGATTTTATGTTTACGGGTCAATTAGAGCTGTAGAAATAGGGATTATTCATGTCTACGGCTAATTGAAGCTGAATGAATAGGGAATTTTCATGTCTAATGCCAATTTAGGCTTTATAATTAGATAATATTCAACGCGACGGCCAATATGAGCTAAAGAAAAAGAGAATATTCATGTCTGCGAGATACTTGTCTTCACTTGCCACACCTATTTTATTTGCTGCTTCTCGGATTTTTTTTTTTCAGGAAAAAATCTGAGCGACAGGGCGAAAAAAGTGCAAAAAGTCTGGGGTGAAGATATGGGGCTTACAGAACATAAAGAATAACAGGATTATTCAAGTTTTCAGCTTTTCATGGCACGTTTTATGCAACGAATCCCGTCCTTTGATCTGTTACCACAATTCCAAATAAAAATTGACTGAATTCACACGTGTTGCATTTATTACTATTATTGTACTACTTGTTTTATGAGATGTCTAGCCATTAAAAAAAATAATAATAAAAAGACACTGGCATGCAGATTTTCAGCAATAAAAAAAAAAAAAAATCTGCCCTACTGTCTATATGCTCTATAAACTACTCTACAACAACTATAAACGCATTTTATAAAACTATAAGTTCAGTTTAGTTCTAGAGTTTAGAGAGGCACGCAACAAACCCTTATAAGACGCCATATTCTTCTGAAAGATAAGACGCTTCCTGATTGGTTGTCCTCTAGCATGGGGCTACAAAGAAGCTCTCTGATTGGTTGTCTTTTAGCATGGGGCTACAAAGGAGCTCTCTGATTGGTTGTCCTTTAGCATGGGGCTACAAAGAAGCTCTCTGATTGGTTGTCTTTTAGCATGGGGCTACAAAGAAGCTCTCTGATTGGTTGTCTTTTAGCATGGGGCTACAAAGAAGCTCTCTGATTGGTTGTCCTCTAGCATGGGACTACAAAGAAGCTCTCTGATTGGTTGTCTTTTAGCATGGGGCTACAAAGAAGCTTTCTGATTGGTTGTCTTTTAGCATGGGGCTACAAAGAAGCTCTCTGATTGGTTGTCTTTTAGCATGGGGCTACAAAGAAGCTCTCTGATTGGTTGTCCTCTAGCATGGGACTACAAAGAAGCTCTCTGATTGGTTGTCTTTTAGCATGGGGCTACAAAGAAGCTCTCTGATTGGTTGTCCTCTAGCATGGGACTACAAAGAAGCTCTCTGATTGGTTGTCCTCTAGCATGGGGCTACAAAGAAGCTCTCTGATTGGTTGTCTTTTAGCATGGGCCTACAAAGAAGCCCTCTGATTGGTTGTCTTTTAGCATGGGGAAAAAAGAAGCTCTCTGATTGGTTGTCCTCTAGCATGGGGCTACAAAGAAGCTCTCTGATTGGTTGTCTTTTAGCATGGGGCTACAAAGAAGCTCTCTGATTGGTTGTCTTTTAGCATGGGACTACAAAGAAGCTCTCTGATTGGTTGTCCTCTAGCATGGGGCTACAAAGAAGCTCTCTGATTGGTTGTCTTTTAGCATGGGGCTACAAAGAAGCTCTCTGATTGGTTGTCTTTTAGCATGGGGCTACAAAGAAGCTCTCTGATTGGTTGTCCTCTAGCATGGGGCTACAAAGAAGCTCTCTGATTGGTTCTCTTTTAGCACGGGGCTACAAAGAAGCTCTCTGATTGGTTGTCTTTTAGCATGGGGCTACAAAGAAGCTCTCTGATTGGTTGTCTTCTAGCATGGGACTACAACGAAGCTCTCTGATTGGTTGTCTTTCAGCATGGGGCTACAAAGAAGCTCTCTGATTGGTTGTCTTTTAGCATGGGGCTACAAAGAAGCTCTCTGATTGGTTGTCTTCTAGCATGGGGCTACAAAGAAGCCCTCTGATTGGTTGTCCTTTAGCATGGGACTACAAAGAAGCCCTCTGATTGGTTGTCCTTTAGCATGGGACTACAAAGAAGCTCTCTGATTGGTTGTCTTTTAGCATGGGACTACAAAGAAGCCCTCTGATTGGTTGTCTTTTAGCATGGGACTACAAAGAAGCCCTCTGATTGGTTGTCTTTTAGCATGGGGCTACAAAGAAGCTCTCTGATTGGTTGTCTTTTAGCATGGGGCTACAAAGAAGCTCTCTGATTGGTTGTCTTTTAGCATGGGGCTACAAAGAAGCTCTCTGATTGGTTGTCTTTTAGCATGGGGCTACAAAGAAGCTCTCTGATTGGTTGTCTTTTAGCATGGGACTACAACGAAGCTCTCTGATTGGATGTCTTTTAGCATGGGGCTACAAAGAAGCTCTCTGATTGGTTGTCTTTTAGCATGGGGCTACAAAGAAGCTCTCTGATTGGTTGTCTTTTAGCATGGGGCTACAAAGAAGCTCTCTGATTGGTTGTCCTCCAGCATGGGACTACAAAGAAGCTCTCTGATTGGTTGTCTTTTAGCATGGGGCTACAAAGAAGCTCTCTGATTGGTTGTCCTTTAGCATGGGGCTACAATGAAGCTCTCTGATTGGTTGTCTTTTAGCATGGGGCTACAAAGAAGCTCTCTGATTGGTTGTCTTTTAGCATGGGACTACAACGAAGCTCTCTGATTGGATGTCTTTTAGCATGGGGCTACAAAGAAGCTCTCTGATTGGTTGTCTTTTAGCATGGGGCTACAAAGAAGCTCTCTGATTGGTTGTCTTTTAGCATGGGGCTACAAAGAAGCTCTCTGATTGGTTGTCCTCCAGCATGGGACTACAAAGAAGCTCTCTGATTGGTTGTCTTTTAGCATGGGGCTACAAAGAAGCTCTCTGATTGGTTGTCCTTTAGCATGGGGCTACAAAGAAGCTCTCTGATTGGTTGTCCTTTAGCATGGGACTACAAAGAAGCTCTCTGATTGGTTGTCCTTTAGCATGGGACTACAAAGAAGCTCTCTGATTGGTTGTCTTTTAGCATGGGGCTACAAAGAAGCCCTCTGATTGGTTGTCTTTTAGCGTGGGGCTACAAAGAAGCTCTTTGATTGGTTGTCTTTTAGCATGGGGCTACGATGAAGCTCACTGATTGGTTGTCTTTTAGCATGGGGCTACAAAGAAGCCCTCTGATTGGTTGTCTTTTAGCATGGGACTACAAAGAAGCTCTCTGATTGGTTGTCTTTTAGTATGGGGCTACAAAGAAGCTCTCTGATTGGTTGTCTTTTAGCATGGGGCTACAAAGGAGCTCCCTGATTGGTTGTCTTTTAGCATGGGGCTACAAAGAAGCTCTCTGATTGGTTGTCTTTTAGTATGGGGCTACAAAGAAGCTC
Organism: Penaeus vannamei; assembly: GCF_042767895.1. Classification (NCBI taxonomy): domain Eukaryota; kingdom Metazoa; phylum Arthropoda; class Malacostraca; order Decapoda; family Penaeidae; genus Penaeus; species Penaeus vannamei. The sequence continues at coordinate 770,082 of NC_091550.1, forward strand.
TCTGATTGGTTGTCTTTTAGCATGGGGCTACAAAGAAGCTCTCTGATTGGTTGTCTTTTAGCATGGGGCTACAAAGAAGCTCTCTGATTGGTTGTCTTTTAGCATGGGGCTACAAAGAAGCCCTCTGATTGGTTGTCCTCTAGCATGGGACTACAAAGAAGCTCTCTGATTGGTTGTCTTTTAGCATGGGACTACAAAGAAGCTCTCTGATTGGTTGTCTTTTAGCATGGGGCTACAAAGAAGCTCTCTGATTGGTTGTCCTTTAGCATGGGGCTACAAAGAAGCCCTCTGATTGGTTGTCTTTTAGCATGGGGCTACAAAGAAGCTCTCTGATTGGTTGTCTTTTAGCATGGGGCTACAAAGAAGCTCTCTGATTGGTTGTCTTCTAGCATGGGGCTACAAAGAAGCCCTCTGATTGGTTGTCCTTTAGCATGGGACTACAAAGAAGCTCTCTGATTGGTTGTCTTTTAGCATGGGGCTACAAAGAAGCTCTCTGATTGGTTGTCTTCTAGCATGGGGCTACAAAGAAGCCCTCTGATTGGTTGTCCTTTAGCATGGGACTACAAAGAAGCCCTCTGATTGGTTGTCCTTTAGCATGGGACTACAAAGAAGCTCTCTGATTGGTTGTCTTTTAGCATGGGACTACAAAGAAGCCCTCTGATTGGTTGTCTTTTAGCATGGGACTACAAAGAAGCCCTCTGATTGGTTGTCTTTTAGCATGGGGCTACAAAGAAGCTCTCTGATTGGTTGTCTTTTAGCATGGGGCTACAAAGAAGCTCTCTGATTGGTTGTCTTTTAGCATGGGGCTACAAAGAAGCTCTCTGATTGGTTGTCTTTTAGCATGGGGCTACAAAGAAGCTCTCTGATTGGTTGTCTTTTAGCATGGGACTACAACGAAGCTCTCTGATTGGATGTCTTTTAGCATGGGGCTACAAAGAAGCTCTCTGATTGGTTGTCTTTTAGCATGGGGCTACAAAGAAGCTCTCTGATTGGTTGTCTTTTAGCATGGGGCTACAAAGAAGCTCTCTGATTGGTTGTCCTCCAGCATGGGACTACAAAGAAGCTCTCTGATTGGTTGTCTTTTAGCATGGGGCTACAAAGAAGCTCTCTGATTGGTTGTCCTTTAGCATGGGGCTACAATGAAGCTCTCTGATTGGTTGTCTTTTAGCATGGGGCTACAAAGAAGCTCTCTGATTGGTTGTCTTTTAGCATGGGACTACAAAGAAGCTCTCTGATTGGTTGTCTTTTAGCATGGGACTACAAGGAAGCTCTCTGATTGGTTGTCTTTTAGCATGGGGCTACAAAGAAGCTCTCTGATTGGTTGTCCTTTAGCATGGGACTACAAAGAAGCTCTCTGATTGGTTGTCCTTTAGCATGGGACTACAAAGAAGCTCTCTGATTGGTTGTCTTTTAGCATGGGGCTACAAAGAAGCCCTCTGATTGGTTGTCTTTTAGCGTGGGGCTACAAAGAAGCTCTTTGATTGGTTGTCTTTTAGCATGGGGCTACGATGAAGCTCACTGATTGGTTGTCTTTTAGCATGGGGCTACAAAGAAGCCCTCTGATTGGTTGTCTTTTAGCATGGGACTACAAAGAAGCTCTCTGATTGGTTGTCTTTTAGTATGGGGCTACAAAGAAGCTCTCTGATTGGTTGTCTTTTAGCATGGGGCTACAAAGGAGCTCCCTGATTGGTTGTCTTTTAGCATGGGGCTACAAAGAAGCTCTCTGATTGGTTGTCTTTTAGTATGGGGCTACAAAGAAGCTCTCTGATTGGTTGTCTTTTAGCATGGGGCTACAAAGAAGCTCTCTGATTGGTTGTCTTTTAGCATGGGGCTACAAAGAAGCTCTCTGATTGGTTGTCTTTTAGCATGGGGCTACAAAGAAGCCCTCTGATTGGTTGTCCTCTAGCATGGGACTACAAAGAAGCTCTCTGATTGGTTGTATTTTAGCATGGGACTACAAAGAAGCTCTCTGATTGGTTGTCTTTTAGCATGGGGCTACAAAGAAGCTCTCTGATTGGTTGTCCTTTAGCATGGGGCTACAAAGAAGCCCTCTGATTGGTTGTCTTTTAGCATGGGGCTACAAAGAAGCTCTCTGATTGGTTGTCTTTTAGCATGGGGCTACAAAGAAGCTCTCTGATTGGTTGTCTTTTAGCATGGGGCTACGAAGAAGCTCTCTGATTGGTTGTCTTTTAGCATGGGGCTACAAAGAAGCCCTCTGATTGGTTGTCTTTTAGCATGGGGCTACAAAGAAGCTCTCTGATTGGTTGTCTTTTAGCATGGGGCTACAAGGAAGCTCTCTGATTGGTTGTCTTTTAGCATGGGGCTACAAAGAAGCTCTCTGATTGGTTGTCTTTTAGCATGGGGCTACAAGGAAGCTCTCTGATTGGTTGTCTTTTAGCATGGGGCTACAAAGAAGCTCTCTGATTGGTTGTCTTTTAGCATGGGGCTACAAAGAAGCTCTCTGATTGGTTGTCCTTTAGCATGGGGCTACAAAGAAGCTCTCTGATTGGTTGTCTTTTAGCATGGGGTTACAAAGAAGCTCTCTGATTGGTTGTCTTTTAGCATGGGGCTATAAAGAAGCTCTCTGATTGGTTGTCCTTTAGCATGGGGCTACAAAGAAGCTCTCTGATTGGTTGTCTTTTAGCATGGGGCTACGAAGAAGCTCTCTGATTGGTTGTCCTTTAGCATGGGGCTGCAATGAAGCTCTCTGATTGGTTTCCGCAAATAAAATTGGTGTAGCCTTAATCAGAGTACACATTAGCCGAGTGTAAATGCACAGATGGATATTGTATAATGAATGTCAATCCCAAACTGTTGATTATGTTGATGATTTTTGATAATTTTTCATCAGAGTGAAATTTATGCATAATGACGGGACATTTAGTGTAATGTCTCCTAAAAGATGAAACTTAATTAGCCAGATTGTCATTAGCGGCCATAATTGAACTAAATTACTCAATTACTTAACCACTTTA
>NC_091550.1:783056-788056 GCF_042767895.1 Penaeus vannamei
AAAATTGGTTTCGTCGAATGGATGTACATATTTCAATGTTTTATGATGACATTCATTTCACAACATTACACAGTTTGTGACATTAACAATTTGAAATGAAACATAAAATCTAAATAGAAAAGGAGGACCACACGAATCTTTTCTTCTTGAAAACCCGACCTGCAAACACCGTGAAAAGACGAGGAGACGCTCGTGCCCTGATCCCTCGAAGGGCTTGGGTAGGGGTAGGGGGGGTACCACTGTGGGCGGGGCCTCGACCTCCTTCGGCCTCAGGACCGCGACGCCCATCGGGAGGCACCAGCCCCTCCACTCGGCCGAGCCCTTCAGGAGAGGACATTGTGCCATCCGCCCTTCTTCTCGCTGCAGGCGCTGAGGGCGGCGAGGACGTGCGCGAGGCGGCGGTCCAGGGCGCGGAGGTGGGCGTCGGCGAGCACGGGCGCGAGCGGGTCGAGGCGCAGCAGCTCCCTCAGGGCCCGGGACAGCCCGCCGCCGCTCAGCAGCACCAGCCGCGCGTGCGTCGCCGCCCGGAACCTGGAGGGGGGGGGGGTCACTGGATGCTCATGTCGATTTAGACAAATGTGTATCTGTCTATCTACCTGTATGTAACTTCTATCTCTATATATACATGTATGTATGTTTGCAGGTCATATTTATCTATCTATCTATCTGTCTGTATATATACATGTATGTATGTTTGCAGGTCATATTTATCTATCTATCTATCTATCTGTGCGTGTGTGTGTGTGTGTGCGTGGAAAGAGGTGGAGGCGCTCACCTGCAGCACTGTAAGACTGGCGCCAAAATATCCATGTAGTCGATATCAGGATCGCCAAAACTAGAAGAATAAGACTGATACTTAAAAAAAAAAACATCAAAACATCTGCAGCAAAACATGTATTTCATTTTCCTCTGAAACGCAGTCCATTGCCAAAACTTTATTTGAATGATAACAAGAGCCTAATCTTTACATCAAAACTCCATAACATTTTCACAGATTTCAGCATTATCTCCAGCAATTTCAATCATACATCCAACTGCAACATTTCGACCAACTTGATAACATTTCGACCAACCTTCTTCCATTATCTATCGGTATCACGGACGCGTCGTGATCCCCGTCAGCGAGCAGGAAGTGGTGTCTGTCTGTGTTCTGAGTCAAGAAATCCAGGACAGACATATCGATGAAGTCTAGGAGTCGATTCGCCCAAATCCCGCTCGATACGGCTTCGCAGTAAGTTTCATCCTGTTCCCACCTGTGCGGACAGTAATGGGGGTGTAAATATGTTCGTACACACACGCACACACACACACACACACACACACACACACACACACACACACATACATACATACATACATACATATATATATATATATATACATATATATATACATATATATATATATACATATATATATATATGATATATCTATATCTATATAATCTATCTATCTACCTATCTATCTATCTATCTATCTATCTATCTATCTATCTATCTATCTATCTATATCTATCTATCTATATATATATATATATATACATATATATATACACACACACGCACACTTATGTATGTGTGTGTGTATATATATATATATATATATATATATATATATATATATATATATATATATAGAGAGAGAGAGAGAGAGAGAGAGAGAGAGAGAGAGAGAGAGAGAGAGAGAGAGAGATTAACTGAGTGTTTTATAGATTGATTAGGCCAAGAAAAAAACTCTGGTTCAGGTAACAGATTTGCTTTATTCTATTTTTTTCTTTTTTCTTTTGAGAAGTGATATAATGAGCCTGTCCGTGGACTCCCCCCCCCCCCCCACTCTGGACCCTGCCTCCCAGACCTAGATATTACACTGGAAAAATAAAACTGAAGTTTAAATTCGATATTTTATTTTATTAGTTTTATTTTTTTTATTATCATTTTTTATTTATTTATTTATTTTTTTTTTTTTTTGAGACTCCGTCAGAGAGCTGCCATTTTGATATCGAAATGATGCACGCTCGCCCCATGCAGTATCGCCGGCCAGTAGTGCCGATAGACGTTAAGCTTTCCCGCGGTTTGCCCAGCGTGCTTTGGTAGTTGTATATCTAGCCGCTGTGGAGCTAGGGGTTGTGTTTTTGGCGCCATTTTTGAAGATGGGGTTTTAGATTTGCGGTAGACGTGAATTTGGCAATAAAAAAAATGAGTCAGCATTTCTTTCGCCTTTTTACCTTAACCATATATATATATATTTTTTTTTTTTTGCCTGATGTTGATTGATATATAGATAAACTGATATCTAGACAGACAGGTAGATTGGTAGATAAATTGACAGATAGATAGTTGGATAGTCAGATGGATGGATAGATTGATAGATTGCTTATGTGATAGATAAGTAGACAGATGGATAGATAGATAGTGAAATACCCGTTACGCAGAGCGTCAGCTTACACTCGCAAGATACCTCCTTATATCTAGTTTTATCTATTTCAGCTGAATAGATCGACAGACAGAAAATTACTAATGGCAACGTTAACCCCCCCCCCCTCCCTTTATGCAGAGTGATGCAGTTGCCAAACGTGATTTACTGATTTTTGACTGACGTATTTTATTTCGAGTGCCCGCTCTGTACCCGCCTCCCAATACCCTCTATGGTGTCAGAACTATGTATATCATATCGTAATTACTTAATAATGAGTTATTCAATACGTAGCGTTAAAAATATGGAATTGTGCAGCAAACGGTTGTCTTTTTTCCGCAGAGTGAGTAAGGATGAGGGTGAGAGTTCTTTAAAAAATAATATAAACTAAAAAGTTGTTTAAACATAAAACTATTAAAACATAAGATAGTGATTATAAAATAATCTATTTTTAAAGGTGTTAGAAGAATGAGGGTCAGAGTGAGAGTGCTTATAAAATGTCATGAAGTGAAAACGCAAACGAAGGACCGTGTGTACAAAGAGGAATAGGAAAACGAACCACGAGAAATGAAAGGAAATCGTACTTAATTTCATTTCTTATTGTGTCCGTTTCCCAGTTCATCCTCACAAAATATCTACTTACTTGACGGGGCGTTTACTTTTGTAATAATGTCGCCAAGGATAATTCATTTCTAATAACTTCAAATGCTCCGGTATCCACATGATCACGACACCTTCCGTCAAGTTATCTTTTGTCGGACACTGTATATTCTTCTGTTCGCCTTTATCTAAATTTGCAGAGAAGCACAGCTGTCCGTCTGGAAAAGAAATGTCAAAAAAGAGTCAAACTACATAAACCAATACAAGAATATGCGTTGGTAATTTGACTTAAAGAATAATTGATTGAGGATATCGGCGCTGATGCCAAACAGAGAAGACCTCTCCGCTGAGAATACCGTGTCTTTGTTGTGGCTGCGTTACGGTACGTGAGTGAAAATGCGATTCCAGCACATTTTGGCAATCACAATGAACGATTGCTTTTAAGGTTACACTTGACTTCAAGAGATCACCATCTCATAAGAGCGAAAGTCCTTTAAGACTGCGTTACAGGACGACACGAATGAACATCTCGATATTATTGTAAATATCAGAACAAGTGGTTTGCGAGAATATGAACAATGAATGCAAGAACAGATGAAGTGACGAAGAGCTGTTATGAAATCCATCTTAATGTCCTTATCAAACCAAACGTCATCCAATCAACTAATATTCACTCAAAATGGAAATCACACCATGGAATGTATAATGTTATACGCACTTTCATCGGTGAAGAAGGTTTTAGCGAGCCTTTTTGAAGCCACCGGCAGGATCTCCTTCGCCAGCTGTATTCTGCGCCCGACAGCCACGGGCGCCATCTGCAGCCCCAGGAGCCGAGCCGCGTGAAAGGCCACGATTTCCCCATTGTGACGGTCCTTCCCCGAGTTCATGATCGTAATTACTGCCGTGCGATTATACCTGGAGAATGTAAAAGGAAAATGAGTTGGGTCTGATGGCGGGATTTCAAATTACTCGAGGCTGATGTTGACATTTCATTAAACCTGAATTCAAGATGGACTCATTATTTATACAGAACAGTACATTATCATAAACACTGATTTTGGAAACTGTATTAGTTTTATTTTTTTTCATATTAATACTATGTTTCTGCAGTAATCAAAGTGCCGCTTAATTAATCTGCCCAAACATCTATAAAAATGTAACAATAAATCGTCAATCGATTATTTCCTCTGTCATCCTTCAATGTAAATCCGAACTTATTCTATAACCAATTTATTTCTTATCCTTGTTTCTTTCATAATACTTGCTTTATTTTTTATTATTATTATTATTATTATTATTATCATTATTATTATTATTATTATTATTATTATATATATATATATATATATATATATATATATATATATATATATATATATATATTTTTTTTTTTTTTTTTTTTTTTTTTTTTTTACACAATACAGAAAACACCCATTTACCTCATTACTTTAAAAATAGCCTTCTGGTTTCCTTCAAACTGCAACAGAAGCTTGAGCTGTTTCCCCCCATCGAAAGAATCGGCTGCCACGACCGGCGCCGTGGACAGGGCCGCCAGGACGTCCGCCAAGCCAGGAGCAGACTCGGGAACCAGGGACTTCGGCTTGGCCCACTGGAACCCAAGGGAAATAAGGCCACGGCGGCTGTGTTTGCAAATCTCTCGATCGAAAAATAACGGTATTACATTTTCTGTTCTTCATGATAACGTGATAACGATAAAGGAGACAGAACTACTAAGGATAATAATAATCATAATAAAAGCGTGATGATGGCCATGCCGATAATGATGAGAATCGGATGACATGATAATAATGATGATAGTGGTACTAATAATGATGATTTGCTAATGATGATGATGATCCTAATAACGAAGAACAATGTCACTATGAGCTAATGCTTCTTGGTGTTCGACTGTGCATGAAGTAAGTCCTATATTGTTCCAACGTTTTAGCTATTGGTGAGAAACACGGTCCTGCCAGCTGTTCTTTAGC
>NC_091550.1:798056-805556 GCF_042767895.1 Penaeus vannamei
GCACACTTATACTCAGACATTCACATAATGAGCACATGCACATATACACATAGACACACACATACACAAACACGTCTGGAATTCTGAGCAGTCAGGTCACGTCGGCAATTAGGATGGGACGACCTTGGCGAGTTCATGGCTCCCCGTCGCGGTGTTGAAGTTGTTTGTTGAATGGATGGACGCCGCTCTTATCATCTTCCTTTGCCGTGGGGGCGGCCTTGTTTTATAATGGAGGCCTGGGACCACTTGCGGGAAATGGCCGTCGGTGTCGACGTGAACAACGAAGGCGCTCCTCGTGTCATGACGTCGGACCTCGCCCCGGTGTTGGTTGATTCGTTGTCCGTGGAGTCCTCGTCCTGTCTCATTAGCGTAAACTTTTTGGCAGCGGCCACATGGTATGCTGTACACCTGGCTAAGAGGTCTGCTGCGGTTTGGCCTCTTCTCCCTTATGACATAATTTTGCCTGAAGTGGTAGCTATCTTCATAGTGCGGCTCACCAGGGCCTCCAGGAGTTCAGTTAATTCCGAGATGATTATTCTGTAGGTTGTGTTCTGTGTGGTCTGCTCGCGATCTTTTCGGCTTTGCGTCGGTGGGTGAGCATTATGTGAGGGGAGCAGAGGCGTTGGAAGGTGTTACTGATGCGTTGCATTTCCTCCTCCAGGAACTCCAGGCTGCATATTCTGAGTACTCAGAGGAAGAAACCAATGACCACAACTTCCTTTTTTTCCTTTTGTTATGGGCAGAGAAATAGTGCAAAAAATTATCTTTATTGGCAGTTTTTCTACACATAGAGAAAAGTGAGCCATCAGGTTTCCTGTGGATTAAGGTGACAAGGAAAGGGAGCTGTTTATCTCTTTCCTCTTCTGTGGTGAATTGCATGAGGGGTGTACAGTATTAGGTCTTTGGAGGAGATCTTGCAGGTTCGTCCGGTAATAATCAGCTTGAGGCTGATTATTACCAGACGAACCTGCATGGGTTTCCATGAACAGCTAGGCAAGGACTGCTGAAGCCCATCGCAGGTCCTTGAATCTGCTCATATTCACGTCCTCGGAATTCAAACAGGCGAAACTCCACGCAGAGGCGGATGGGTGTGACGTAGTCATCTATCAGCAGTGGTGGTTCACCTCCGTCTATTCTTGCCAGCATTCGTTTTGCAGCTTCGATGGCCCTGTCGTTCGTAAAGAGCGACTTGACGTCGAAGCTGACGACCTTTTTACACCTCATGCCGACGTTTTGCAGTTTGGCCATCGAATCGGTCATCTTTGATAGATGGCAGCCGCTGTTGGAGTTCCGGGTGGTTGAGGCCTCGCTGCAGGTCTCTTTGCTAGCCGCTGTGGGGCACTCCCGGTCCCGCTGGTGATGTGTCTCACAGGGTTTCCTTCCTTGTGGGTTTTGGTGTTTCTTCGGAGCGTACGTGGCGTCTTGTCTGGCGGGTGCAGCAAAGACTTTCCCTTCTCAGAACTTCTTAGGATCTTCCTTGCTGTTCTATTGAACTCTAGGGATCGTGTCCGCGTTTGCTTTCTTGGTTTTCCTGTAAGTACAGATATCCGAGAGCAGTACTTACGTCGTTTCCTCATGGCTCTGATGACAGGAGACATCACCACCATAGGTACTGTAAATGTGGCGACTAAATCCATGGCACATAAATCCATCTTATAATTTTCTGTTTTCGCCCTCCATGCAAAACAGACCTTCACTCGTACCATACTGCAGTAGAGCCTCAACGAAATTTGAATACAACCCGATCTTTTTCGCTTTAGGAAATGAATTCTAACTCGCAGCTCTGCTCTAACACTATCTTCGTCCAAATGGAAGACGCATTAGAAACATATTGAATTAGGAGTGAAAAGAGATGACCTTGGTAGTCGAGAGACCTGCTGGCGATTGGGATTCAAGGCACAATGGCGTCTTCCAACCATCACTAACAATCACAACAGATGCATCAGAATTCCAGAGGACACCAAGGAAGTGGCTTGTGGTCAAGACACATCACCGGACACCACATCAACTACAGGGAGCTTCTAGTCGTTCTCATTGCCTTAAGAAGGGAACCTGGACTGAAGAACATGGCCATCCTGGTTCTGGCCGACAACACTGCAGAAGTACCTTGCCTGAACAAACAGGGTAGCTCTCGATCACGGAGACTTTTCCACCTCCCGGAGAAAAAAATATTATTGACAGCCAAACGAAGGATCTCCCTTCAATCTTCACCTACAGGAAAGAACCGATTTATGGATGGACGTCCTATCGCGGCAAGACCCTTCTTTGTCGGAGTGGGTCGTCATCCCAAAATACAAATATAGGTAGCGGTGGTGAGGCTGAGAATCGGGTACGTAAGGTTGGATATCATGGCTTTTTCGAGAGGAAAGGTGAGAAGTCTCATACAAAGGTTCAGGATACATTGGAAACTATATTAGACTCAAATGTCAATATATAAGGAAATGTAAAAAAAAAGATATCTTTATTGGCAGGTTTTCTACACTGAGAAAAGTGAGCCATCAGGTCTCCTGTGAAATGTTTTCAGTTAAATACTTCTTAACGGCTTTACTTAATAATCCGCTAATGAGCTTAATTGTTGACACAGCCGATGATTTAATAATTTGCATTTAAAATGTGCAACATCCAGCTGATGATTCAAGAGAATCTATCATAGCTGAAAGTAATAAAAAGAAAGTATGTATCATCTAATAAAACACTATTGTTTGGGTATTCATCTGGGATCTTTTTAGTATTGTTAAGTTAATTAACTTTGCGTTCAGTTTGTTCTCCTTTCAAGTTTTATTTATTTGTCGTTTCATATAATTCGTGGCTTGCTAGGTCTTTTCCTTTCTTTCTTTCTTTTCTTCTTATTTTCTTATCCTTTCTTTCTTTCTCTCTTTCTTTCTCTATTTGTTTATCTATTTTTCTTCTCTCTTTCTTTTCTTTTCTTTTTATTTTCTTATCCTTTCTTTCTTTCTCTCTTTCTTCCTCTATTTGTTTATCTATTTTTCTTCTTTCTTTCTTTTCTTGATTCTATCTCGGTGTTTCCCGGCCAGCAATGCGTGGAGACAAACGTGTCTGAAACATGACTACGAAAAGAGAGAGATTAGCACTCTGTTGAAAGAAACGCATTAAAGATAAAAATGACAGCAAAGTTAAGAAATGTGTAGGTAGTATCCTATGCCACATTTCCGCAGACATCTTTCATGTGGGAAATGACCTGAAATCCTGACCTGAAAGCGTGACGTTGACTATTCCTCACAAATCCTAACACATACACCGTTCGTGGAGGAAGTAACGCTGTATCCTGCTCTTGGTGCAGATGAGAGGACCAAGGCCGTTATAGGTGACCGGAATCATGAATGTTTATGTTTTGTTGTTTTTGTAAGAAGTATTTGTTTGGAAATATTATGCCATTCAAAACTTTAATTAATTCCTCTTTGTGAAGTGTTTTGATTACGGTTTAATATTAGCTTCGGTATCTTCTACTGTGTACTGATTTGCAACTGTCAATACGAGTTTATTTGCCATTTCCCACTGGCTCTAAATGACAAAAGATCATTATTATATATCTTAAACTCTTTAGGACAGTGCCCTCCACCCGTGACTATACAAATTCCCTGTACAGGACTAGAATGGATTCTATTATCATCTCTATCCCGCCTTGTGTGCAAGTAGAAAGAAACTAATGGACAATTACGGATAATTGCATTTATCAGTTCAGTAGTTCAGACAGCCTATAGCCGATGTTCAGTGTTAAAACGATGTCAATGTGATTTCATATACTTGGATTGTTGTCATTGTGTCAAAGGGTATGGACTGACTTCAGTGCCAACGCTTTTGGGATAGGAGGCACCAGAAACTCCATGAGATTTTAGCAGTTTGCTTAAACAATTATCAACACTAATGGGCGGTTAGGGATCCCTGGACAGGCACGCACATACCGAAATCTAGGGTGAGGTTCGTATTTCAGTTTAGATAAGTGAGATTTACGAAGACAAGCCTGGCCCTGGCGTTGTCTTTTACCACTTGTCACTCATAACATATGTCGGTAATTATGTGATTAATGGCGCACGAAAAAGGAAGAAATCAATAATGAATCAATTAGAATATAAGCTTGAAAGGAATTAAGGATTATTCATAAAATTAAATTCATTTTCGTCAATGATCAACAGCCCAGCCAGCCCGGGCAAGGTCCTGGGGAGTCACCATTCTTCTTTTTAAATTTCTGCTTTTCTAATCTCCTGGTGTTTCACAGTGGTTTCCTGGCTCACTTTGTCCACCAAGGAGTTCATAATTTCCGAACTCCATTTCTTTAGCATTCCTTGGTTAAACGAACTTTTGCCTAAATGATCTTCGGAAGAAAACCATACATCAGCGAGATTACAGAGCGCGCACACGCATATGCACACACACACACACACACAAATTCACACACACACACACACACACACACACACACACACACACACACACACACACACACACACACACACACACACACATACACATACACACACACACACACACACACACACACACACACACACACACACACACACACACACACATATATATATATATATATATATATATATATATATATATATATATATATATACATATATATATACATATTTACTCATATATGTATATATATATATATATATATATATATATATATATATATATATATATATATATGAATATGAATACATATATATATGATGTTCGGAAGAAATCCATATATCAGCGAGATTACAGAGCGCGCACACGCATATGCACACACACACACACACAAACTCACATGCACACAAACACACACACACAAATTCACACACACACACGCACACACACACACACACACACACACACACACACACACACACACACACACACACACACACACACACACACACACACACACACACACACACGGAACGTGTGTGTGTATGCACAACATTCTTACAATTTGTAATCGTGAAGTGAAATGAATATTTTTAATCATAAAACCCCATCGATTTTAAATAGGCTGGCTTTTCTAATTATGTACACAACAGGTGACACAGGAAATTAAGGTAAACACTAATTACCTTACAATTCATGCAGAAGATTGTTAACGAGATGAAGACACCAAAAGGATTCACATACCATAACATGGTATAGTATGTGTGCATGTGTATGTGTGTTTCCGTTTGTGTGTGTGAGTCTGTTTCTGCATATATGTGTGTTTGTTTGCATTACAATCTATCTACCTATCTATACATATACATACATACATACATATATATATATATATATATATATATATATATATATATATATATATATATATATATATACCTACATACGCAAACACACCCGGACGTATATACATATATATGTATGTATGTGTTTGTGTGTGTGTATGTATATATATATATATATATATATATATATATATATATATATATATATATCTTTATATATATATATATATGTATATATGTACACACACACACACACACACACACACACACACACACACACACACACACACACACACACACACACACACACACACACACACACATACACACACACGCACGCACATACACACACACGTGTGTGTGTGTGTGTGTGTATGTATGTATGTATATATGCATAAGTATATATGTCAGCCTATATATATCTATGTGCATATAATAACGTACATTTCCTGTTAAAAGTATGACGTTTTCACAAATGCATTTCCTTTTAATCATTAGATCAAGTTGTAAGAAATGCAATAATTCATTTCAAATTCATTTAACGTATATGTTTCATGTATACTACATATATCTAACATGCGCATGAACAATATATGTGTTCTACACACATACTATATTTTTTCATATATATATATATATATATATATATATATATATATATATATGTATATATATATATATATATATATATATATATATATATACATACACACACACACACACACACACACACACACACACACACACACACACACACACACACACACACACACACATATACACATATATATATATATATATATATATATATATATATATATATATATATACATATATTTATATATATATATATATATATATATATATGTAAGAAAACAGATTTTTCCTATATATATTTTAGCATATTCATTGTATTCAGTTTTTGTACCGTTACCATATTAGTTTTTTTAGTAAACCAATTTATTTAAATGTATGTAGGCCTAATCTATTTGCATTTACTGAGCCGTTAAATCTATATATATATATTTACATATCTATATCTATCCTATCTGTCTATGTGTGTGTGTATGTATGTATATGCATATATTTATCTTTATATACATATATATACATATATATATACATATATATATGTGTGTGTATGCATATGTATATACACACACACACACACACACACACACACACATATATATATATATATATATATATATATATATATATATATATATATATATATATATATATATATATATATGTGTGTGTGTGTGTGTGTGTGTGTGTGTGTGTGTGTGTGTATGTGTGTGTGTGTGTGTGTGTGTGTGTGTGTGTGTGTGTGTGTGTGTGCATAATATATATATATATATATATATATATATATATATATATATATATATATATATATATATATATATATATATATATACATATATACATATATATACATATATATACATATATATGCAAATATATATATATATATATATATATATTTATTTATTAATAAATTTATCTATATATATATACGCACACAGACACACACAATAGATTAAGAAGTATTTTGAACTGATGATTATAGAAAACGTGCGGGAGAGGCGGCTGGAGGAGGTGGAGATCATAGCTCGGGCAGCGCGAGGGACCAGCAGGAGGAAGACGACAGCCACGAAGAGGAGGAAGGCTGGTGAGGCAAGAGGCCCAGGGAGCCTACCGGTGGAAGCGCGGAGGAGCCTAGGAGAGTTGGCAGTGACAGGGCTTCACGGATTGTTTAAACAGACTCCTTGAAGGTGAAGAGATGCCGGAAGAGTGGAGAAAAAGTACACTAGTTCGGATTTTCAAGAACAAAAGCGATGTGCAGAGTTGCAGCAATTGAAGAGGTATAAAGCTGATTAGTCATGCAATGAAGATATGGGAAAGAGCGATAGAGGCTAGAGTGAGAAGAGCGGTGAGGATCAGTGAGGAACAATAGGGTTTCGTGCCAGGAAGAGGCACTGCAGATGCAATATTTGCTTTGAGAATGTTGATGGAGAAGTGCAGAGAAGGTCAGAAGGAGTTGCACTGCGTGTTTGTAGACTTACTGCCGGTTTGTTAGAATTGTGCGAGGAACGACCCAAAGAATATTCGTATACTTAACATGCATAAAAGTAATAAATACATATTTATCAGTCTAGGCATGCATATCAACCGGGCAAATAGATAGTTAAATGTATATCTAACAGATGTATAAACAGATATGCCTTTATTTCTGCGTCTGTATTCATGAAAATTGATTGGGTCG
>NC_091550.1:808056-815556 GCF_042767895.1 Penaeus vannamei
ATATATATATATATATATATATATATATATATATATATATTTATCACCCAAGTTACTCACCTGTTCGCCTCATCAGCCAATAATCATCTTAGGCCCTATCAAGCTTTTCTTGACTTTCATCATCCATTATAACGTCTAATTTCTTGTCTGTTGTTCGTTCACTGATGTCCTAGATATACAAAAATTTATTAATAAATGATTAATATGAAATAAGCTAAAAGCTATAATAATAGGTTAAATATGAAGTTGGAACTGTCCTTTGAAAGGACCTCCATAACAGCAAACTCAGTCCAGGTTTCCCTATTCCCTATTTTTTCCTGGCGCCGTAGCCTTAGTTTAATCATCACCCGAGGATCAAGATTCCTGGGGTTTTCTCTCTCCATGGCTTCTGTTTCTCGATGCCTCGTTCCTGAGCTGCTGGAGCCGATATCCCCGCTGCTCCGAAGGATCCTGAGGGGGAGAGGGGGAGGGAGAAAGGGTCCCTGTTGAATTTCTGTGAAAGCCAGTACCTCCGCTGCTGCTGGAGTGAAGTGTACTGTTTCCCCGGGATACGAGATCGTAATTCATACACTTCTAGGAACTATCCAAGAGCTGTCCTGACGATATTAGTCATCAGGAACAGAGGCATAAAAATATAAAAATAAAAATATTCTAACTCCATCAATGCCGCTGAAATAAAACCAAATCTGAGTCCAGTATACTGAAAAAAGACAGACTTCCAAAGCCAATTTATTTTAGTCTACCCTACAGATCGTTGGTGACGGAAGGCGATCGCTCTCAATCGTTCTCGAGTCTGAAGATAATATAATTTAGTCTAGCCTTCATTTACGCTTTATCTGCACAGGAATATTGACCTTTTAGTATGTGGAAGTCGCATATAAAATTAATCAAGTGTATAAACTACCCTGTCCTTCCCTCCTTGCTAAATACCATCGTAGGCGTACTACAGAAGGTATTTTACTTGTGCCATGTTTCGTATTAGACTTGAAAGAAACGTCATTCCAGCAAAACTGCAACAAAGGCAATCAATTCCATGCTGGGATGGTTTTCAAGAATCATGTAAAGCCGTTCATCCATGTGATAGTCGCTAGTCCATGCGGTAGAGTTTCGAACCTTCATCGAAACTGGTATGTTTAACCTCCAAGGCAACTTTTTTTTTCTATTTTTGTACGCTTATTCACTTACGAAAAGACGTTCCTGTTATACACATGAAATATGATGTAATTTACATCGCCACATAAGCAAATGATGTCCACAATTTGTCACAGTACAGTACACAAGAATGAAATGTTGATCAAACAGATTTGCGACCGTCGAAGCACTTCTGTATGCTTGAGAATGATGCTTATTTGTATGCTTGTATACGTACATACCAATGCATGCATATATACAAACACACATACACACACAATATCAAAGTATCATATATCATCTAATCATATATAATTATAAATCAGTTTTGATTCCATTTGTCACGAGGGATATTTGCTTCTGAATTACCCCGTGTGTGCAAGATGTTGCGACCTGTTTTAAGTGCAAATGTAAGTTATTCATACCCTATTTCATGGGTGAGTAACTTGATAATAATCTCAGTGCTTTTAATATATATAGGCACATACATGCACATTCATATGGATTTATGTCTGCGTACATTATATATATATATATATATATATATATATATATATATATATATATATATATATATATATATATATATATATATATATATAAATGTATGTATGTATGTATATATATGTGCGTGTGTATGTATACATATATCTATATGTGTGTGTGTGTGTGTGTGGAAGAGGTCGCTCGCTTCTCTAGGATGTAGAATGGAATGTAGATATCTCATTCTGCGCGTATGGAACGACAGAGAAAAAATTTGCAATTTCCCCCGGCACCCCTTTCCCTACCTTGATGACAGAATTTCCCGCGTCAAGTGTAGATGGCATGATGACCCACAGCAGAAGGTGCCATTAGCCTTGCTATTAGCTGCACCACAGGGGCATGTCTAAAGCAGGGGTGTTTGTGCTCACTTCGTTTCCCTATCTTGCCCTCCCTCCCCTCCCATGAAAAAGCTGAAATAACACACCTGCTTTAGCATCTGCTTCGAAACCTGCTTCAGCGCTGTCTCCAACACCTGTTTCAGCTCCATCAGTAGCACCGAATTCAGTGGCGATTTCAGAACCAACTTCAGCGGCTCCACCTTTAGCATCAACGCCATCATCATCAACAGCTATAATTTCCTTGGAAAAAGTAAAATTCGTAGGCCTCCGCATAAACAAATTCTCGAGTCATCGGCCATCGCGCTACACGCTACGGCTGGCAGCGTTAACAGCATCAACTCAGCCTCTTAGACGAGTCAGTGAGACAAGTACTGGATGCCTCGCCTGATCTTACCGAACGCAGGACGTGCAGACAGAACGCAGAGTCTCGTGTTGGTTCAGAACTGGCCCTAATTTCCTCTGGAGGTGGACGCTTTAACGGCATGTAACGTGTTTTATTTTTCTGTTTATTTTTTCCGTGTCTTAACGTGTTCTGCTTGATCTTCAATAGACACTATGAATTATGACTAATTTTCTCGTTACAGGGAAGAATTCTTTATTAAAAGTCTGACTGAAAAGTTTCAAGGTGAAGTTGATACCGGTGTAATAAGGTGTCCGTACAGTGAAACATCGAAGGATAGGATATGACCCCATTTTATCAACAAAATGAAGTAACTTCAAGTCCTCAGTCACATGGAATATAGATTCAAAAACCAATTTGAAAGTTAAATTGATACGTATGTCATCTTATTATATTAGAGGGAGGACCGAACAGAAATGAATTGTACTTCAGTCTGATAATTTTCATGCATCCTCGTTGTGCCGTGTTGGTGTCTCCTACTCTGACAAACACCCCCCGCCCCACCCGTCCTTTCCTAAAACCTGTTTCACTTCCTGATTGGCACCCCAGATAATTCTTACGAAATGTCTTTATGCATGAAATAAGCAAGCCAGTTTCAAACAGTAGTGATAAACAATGGCGAATTGAAACTTTCCAATAATTAAGCTCTGCTACCAAAGTTTTTTTTATATAGTCTATGCACGCGGCTGTTGCTGCTTTTCCACAGATTCGGTGAACCTGTTGCATCTGTTACAGTGTATTTGCATAAATACCCTAAATATAGTGTATCTGTTGCTACGAATCTTCATAATTCTGAACCAGCCAACTACTGGTGACATTTCAATTTCAGTTTTTTTAAATTATTCATAATCACTAGCACCAGTTTTTTTTCCTTTACATGAAAATACCTTCCGTCTATAACTTAAAAAACTAAGGTTGTAGTATTCAGTCGATATTCCTTTCTCTTTCGTGTTTCAGTTTTGTTCAGAGCTCGATTAAATCCACTTAAAAAATGTACGATAATTCGTCTCCTTGAAGATTTTTTTTTTACGGCAATATGCTGTTTTTAAAGCCACTAATCAGCCTCGAAATGATTACAGATATCCATCCAAAACACTTCAAGGATTTCCTACTTACAGCTTAATGAAGCCTGCCTAATCATACACACACACACGCACACACACACACACACACACACACACACACACACACACACACACACACACATACACACACACATATATATATATATATATATATATATATATATATATATATATATATATATATATATATATATATATATATATATAAGTATACATATATCTGTATGTATATATGTATATATTATTTACATATACATGCATATAATATATATATATATATATATATATATATATATATATATATATATATATATATATATTTATATAACATATATATATATGTATATCATATATATACCACACACACACACACACACACACACACACACACACACACACACACACACACACACACACACACACATATATATATATATATATATATATATATATATATATATATATATATATATATATATATATATATGTATATATGGCATGGATTCATCGAGGCCCTATGCATCCCCGTGGGTGCCGCAGGATTTTATATATATATATATATATATATATATATATATATATATATATATATATATATATATATATATATGTATATATATATATATAAATATATATATATATATATATATGTGTGTGTGTGTGTGTGTGTGTGTGTGTGTGTGTGTGTGTGTGTGTGTGTGTGTGTTTAAGAAAACGTTGGAGAACGGTTTGTGTTTTCAGTATATGTTGTTATATTATACGATCTGAAGAATGAGAAAAGTTGCTAATGAAATACCCATGAAAGAATATCAACCACTCCTGCCACTAATAATATAGACGATAGTGATAACGACAACAATCATGTCAATAAGGATGACACATTCGAAAACATTTAACCTGAATTCATACCATTTCCTTTTGTTCATCTCTCTCAACCTTTCAGAAGTCAGAGAACGTTATCTGAACAATGCTCAGGTTTCTGAAGTACGCGTTCAGTCTTCTCTCCCTGACGACATTGCTGTATCTCTGTCGCGTTGGCAAAGATCATGTCGCTGTGGATAAAAGCTCTTTATTAGCAGCTGGAGAGGGAAACCCGAGTGCTCTGCCTGAGAAGGTTTTTCGTCGTGGAGAAATCTATGCTGTGAGGGAAATGTAAGTGAATTTTTCTCGGCTGTGTTGTTGAGAAATGAAAATATATCGAAATGCATATTTTCATTCATGTTTGCGCTGTCGTAGTAGGTTATGTCTGGATATTCTAATTGACAGGTATTCTGACTGATTTGCATTTCCCTCGTAAAGGTGTAATTGATTTTTTAACATCATTAATAGTTTTTTTCTGCATTTATTTTTTATAACGATGATGATGATGATGGATATTATTATTATAATCATCATTACTATTATTGTTGCTGCTGTTATTGTTGTTCTCGTTATCGTTATAGTTACCATTATTATTATCATCACTGTTACCAACGTCATCATCATCATTATTACCATCACCAACGCCACCTTCACCTTCACCATCATCATCATCGTTCGACACCCCAAGATGCCCTGTCTTCCCCAGCGAAGTGAGCCCCAAGGAGCGCACGAAGCGGCCAGGACTCCGAATGCTCTCGCGTCTGTATGCTCACCGTCCGTCAGTCGAGGCCGATTACCCTTCGACCTCGCCTGACCTGATGCCTTTTATCGAGACGTTGAAACGAGATATGACTGTGAAAGGAGTGACTAAGTATCCCTGGGCTTTGGCAAGGAAGGTTGGTAGGGCGTTGTAAAGTGTGTTTGCTGCAGGTAGCCAGTTGCTGAGAGTGTGCTTAGGATGGTACCGTACTATAGAATCGATTTTGAAGTCCATGTTGACAAGTGTGGGTGATGATAAAGTACTATGGCCAGTTGGTGGGTGGAAATGTGCAGCTGGATGAATTAAATGCTCGGATTTCGATTAATTTCTTTTCGCTTTGTGTTCTAGTAATTCAGGAATGGCTAAGATTTCTGCGGCGAGCCAATTCACGAATGAGAGTAGATACCACACGTGATCAAGGTCTTTTCGCTTAACGTTCTCATGCGTCAGGATGGGCTCTGATTCTAACGGTTTCCAACGGTTCCAGTGGTCCAGCTCCAAGTCTCTGATCCCCGAATCGGCCCCTGGCTTGGGAGACGTTCTGGCCGCCATGGCCACTGCCCCGATCACAGCCGCTGACATCTGTGACGACGGAACGCAGGTCAAGATTCTGCTGAAGCTGCAAGGATACCAGAAAGTTTTGTTTAAGCCTAAAAGGTCAGCTACTAAAGTGTTAAAAATGTAGCGTTTAAGCCATTACGTGAGATGAATGTAGCGAAGGTTTGAGAGCGTGTCGTTTTGAAGGTGTAGTTTCTCATAAGGAAAATTCCCGGGTTATCATTAACTTCACGCCGTTCTTGCTAATGAGATGATGCATCTTGGATTAATCGTGTGTGCGTGTGTGTCGTTTTTCCTTTCTCTCTTTCCTTTTCCAATACATGTAGGTTTACAATCTTCGTACTGAAACAAATGTGATCTTGGATTCCTTAAAGTGCTTACGAAGAGGAGAATGATGAATTACATGGAAAAAACACTATTTGGAAATGATTCAGAGAAACTTATTCCTGGAAAAGTTTATTTGCTCACTTCCAACCAGTGTTTAAAGCTGCTGTTAACAGAATCTCGAACTGATTACAAGAATAAATTTAGCGTCGCGGCTTTACGCTGACAGATGTTTATGTACTTGTTTCGATGTCGTTTCAGCTATCCTCGAACAGCAGTCATCTACGGCAAGAACTCAGGCTCGGATCGGCACTTCGGAGAAATCGCCGCCTTTAACGTTGGGAGATTACTCGGGCTTCAGACGCTGCCCGCTGCCGTCGGTCGCAAGGTCCTTCTGACGGAGGAGGTCATCCCCGTGTCGTCGCGGGAACTTGCGGAAACATTTTACGTCAATGAGAGTTCGTTTGCTCGTTTTGCTGTGTCAGGTTCTGGTTTTGTAGCGTGCTTTGCTGCCCCTTCGAGTGTCTGCTGAATGTGCTTCCTTCTATCTTGCTAAATATACTGGAAGAGGCCATGTACCCTTTTAATAGCGCTACAGACAAACGCTGGACGTCTAATCTCTATATTGTTAGTAATCTCATAATAGCTTTTAATACACACAAAAATACAACACATTAGAGTCAGTAAATCCGAAGTTATTTTTCTAATACAATTGGGAATATGTCTGCGGAGGGAATATGAAAGATAAGAGGCTAAAGTTATAAGAGGAGGGAAGTAGAATTAGTAGGATTTCAAGAATAAAGTACGGCTTGTACGGTGAAAGGCAGGCTACTTTGATTACCACGGTCACTGCAAAGTAAAACAAACAATAGTAGAGGCGTGGTACTTTTCTTCACACACACTCACACACACACACACACACACACACACACACACACACACACACACACACACACACACACACACACACACACACAAATATATATATATATATATATATATATATATATATATATATATATATATATATATATATACATATATATATATATATATACATATATATATATATATATAATATATATATATACATATACATATATATATATATGTATGTATGTATGTATGTATGTATGTATGTATGTATACACACACACGTTGAATAACGACAGCTGCATCCTCCTCCCCGCAGAGAACCAGACCTGCCTGCACGCCCGCTGCCCTCGCTGCAACCCCAACAGAATCAGCTGCTCCGACCACAACGACGCGATGGAAGGCGCCGTCATCATGTGGTTGCCGGAGCATTTGCGTGTCTCGGAGAAGATGTATGCGTGGCGGCATTATTACAAGAGGAAAGAGCTTGTCGAGTGAGTCGGGAAGGGGTTTTAAGGGTGCTTCGAATCTCGTGTTCGTCTTGGATGTAATGGGATTGGTTTTACTTTTCTTTGTTTGTCTGTTTGGGGGAGGAAGGGTTCCCCGAATCTTGTTTTGTGTCTTGGA
>NC_091550.1:828056-845556 GCF_042767895.1 Penaeus vannamei
AATTTTGTGCATTTCAATAAGAAATTTGTGCATGAAAGGCGTGAACAGTGTAGGAGCATGCAGACGAAATGTTATTTAATAAAACATTTACCAAAATGTGATACAGACTAATACATAATTATTTTGGTAAATAAGAAGATCTAGCTTTAGATGTGTGTGAAGATATATACGATATTCATAACAGGGTAATTAACAAGGGAACATTTACTGTGGCTTTCTGAATATGTTTATGAAAATATTGGATGTGTTAGATCCAAATCAACTTGAAACTAGCTGTGATCTCAGGCCTGTGGAAAATTTATATCTTACGATGTTTAGATGCTAATCTGTACACCAATATCAATACAGACTTCTTAAATGGTACCACTACGAATGCTCAGAGTCATACCGATGACTAATTTATACTTTGGGGTTATGAAAAAGTATGAAAGTATTTCTGTTTTGTAGATAGATAGAATAAGGTGATGTTTACAAATTTTACCAAATCTAATTGACGTTAAAGAATTAAAACAAGGGTTTGGTCAAAACTGAAGTTGTATACAGAATTGTCACTTCATTTTCAATAACTGAAAGTTTGTTTTGCTCAGGAGTCAGCAACCAGGGAATGCATTTTATATACACTGTTGCTCAGGTTGTTATTTAATGTCAACGACCAAGTACACTGTGGGAATAAAAATTTGAACGGAGTTGTTCATGTGTACATGTGTATGATAAGAAATAGAATAAATTTATTTAGATTATTGCTGCACGTAGATTGGGGAAAGCATAAAGACATGGTCAGAAAGAGAGAAATTAACTACAGTTACTTATATATATAAAGTAAACTATGCAGGCAGTGAATATCAGAAATGATAAGAATAGGCCATGACAAGTGCTGTGTCCAACCTTACTTACTTTTCTGTGCCATAATCTTGCTCAAACTGTCTTTCTGCATGTAGGTCATAACGGCACAGGCTCTCATTGTTACTTATGAAAAGCCACTGTACTTGTGATGTAATTCTTTATATCAAGTACAGTAATTAGATAGAGTTATGGGGGGCAAAGCTCGTCTGTTAGGATGGTTGGAGGAATAGGAACTTATAGCCATATGTATAAAGAAATTGTGTAATGCAAATCAGATTTTAACCCAATTTACCTATGCTTGAATTTTCATGTTTGTTGAGGTCTGTCCATCTCAAAAATGCAGTTCTTATTCTCTTTCGTTATTTTGGTATACCAGTTGTTTTTTGTAGTATTACTCCTTAGTAGAGAATTTTGTGCTTCCGAGGGTGTATTCCACAATTTCTTTAAGCATACAACTGTTAGTCTCAGAGGGGTGTGGTCACTTCATAAACAATTACCATAGAATATATTGAACTTGATTCCATAGTCTAAAAATATGACACTTGATTTGCCTATTACATTAAGTAGAAAAGATTGAGTATCATCCATATTTTTAGCCTGCAAGTCCAGTAACCAGTTCTCAAAGATATTACTTATTTTAAGACCAAAACTTTTGGCACATCTCATTTCAAACAGAAGTCTTTTTATAGACCTAGCAAATTTATTGTTCACTTGACTTGATGTGACATTCGTAGTGTGGAACTCAGTTTTTAATTTTTTAATTTTCAGAATAAGTGTGTGGGTGAGACGCTCAACCAAAACCAATAAGTTGGTCGACAAGAGGCTCTGGGACATGATACAAGAAAAATTCTCGTCCCTGATAGAAGCTCGCCTGCACGATGAAGATGACTTCATTTTGGAAGGTGAGGTCTGATTTCAGTTGAGTCTTTCATAGCTTTTGATCCTGTTTAGGTATTTATTTCTAGTATTTGATATTTTGAATAAATATTTCTTGTCTTTATACATAGACACTATTGTGATATGTATTTTTTATCTTTATGCATAGACACCAATGTGCCAAAGCCCCATGTGTGTCAGCCAGGAGAGATCCGACAAGAATATGAGGCTCTTTTGGCCCAACAAGAGCAGGAGAGATCCCTACAGAGAACAGAAGAAGAATTAGCATCAAGCCGATTAATACAGCAATTACAGGTGTGTGTGTGTCTGTGTGTGTATGTGTGTGTGTGCATGCGTGCGTGCGTGTGTGTGTGCATGCGTGCGTGCGTGTGTGTGTGCGTGTGTGTGTGTGTGTCTTATATAGTATCTAATAATGAAACTACTGTTGGTCATGTTACTAATAAAGTATGAGAAGGTGCCAAATGATTAATGCAACTTTTTTTCTCTCTCTCTCTCTCTCTCTCTCTCTCTCTCCTTCATATAGATATTGTGTATTTTACCAAATATTTTCAAAACTAACAGGAAGAAGAGAAGATGAAACTGAGAGAACGGCGCGAACGTCAGCAGCTCTTGTGTGAAAATGATGAGGCCTTAGCACAGCAGGTTAAGGTAACTTAGCACAAGATATCTATGTTAGACCTATACATATATGTAGTTTTGTTATTGCTTGGTTATGGTTGTTTATAATTGGCATGTTGTGTATCCTATTTTTTTATGTTTCCATGTATATTTTACTCTTTATCTGCCACACTGAAGATTGTTACTTAAAATATCACATATCAAGATCTTTTTCAACATCCATCACTTGACCAACCAGTGCACTTTTGGTCCAGTTACTAATCCTGAGTTGAATGGACAGTACAGTCAGTCAGTTATTGCTAATGACTATACAAAGAAAGTTACTTTTTAATTTCATTGTGTTGTATATCTCTTTGGTTTTAAATGTTTATTATGTTGTTATTAGGAAGCAGAAAGCATAAGAGAACAAGAAGAACAGGTGAAGCTGCTGCTGCTTATTGAAAGAGACGAAGTTATTGCACGTCAGATTGAGGTAGCTATAGACAGAGCCCATTCGCATTACTGTTAAGGATTCATGGGGAAAGTAATAGGTGTGGATGTTTACTTACTGGGTAGTTGTATATTAGAACAGCTTTAGATATTAGTTAGATTGAGATAGCTTTAGACAAAGACTATATACATTGCTTTTAGGGAATTATGGGGGAAGGAATGGGTTTAAGTTTAAGTTGTAGTTATTGCGTATCAAATCAGTTTTAGATATTGTATATCATATTGATTATATTCAAGTCATAGCTTATCATAACAATTTTAGTTATAGTTATTGTGCTTCAGAATGATGTTAGTTATGTTTATTGCATATCAGAACAGTTCTAGTAATAAGGTTTATGGGAAGGAAAAAAGTAGAAAGAAAAGTGGATAGGGTGTTTTATACACATGATTTACCTTGGTGGAGGATCCTACCTAGAGATGTAAATAAGGAATGGTAGATAGTTGGACAGAGATTAATAATGATTCAGACAGACAGCGAGATAAAAAGAAAATAGAAATGTTAACTTTTACTTAATTTTTATTTATTTATTTATTTGTTTTTATTTTTTATTTTATTTATTATTATTATTTTTTTTTTTTATGAGTTTTGCTGTTCGATGTTCAATGTAATAAGACAGATATCCCAGATAGAAGAGCTATAGATAAAGGGTTGACAAGGATAGATATGTTTTCAGATTGATTTTTATACTCTTAAGTTTTCACTTGGTTGAATTTTTTTTATCAAAGCAATTACTCAGCGCTGCATGAGTTGTTAAAGATACAGTCTGTTCAGTTGACTCCTTGAGGCAGTATTTGTGGGACTGTTTACTATAATTTATGTATATTAGTGTGTATTATTATTGAACTGGATTCTCTCTCTCCCTTTCTGTCTTTCTTTATATCTCTCTCTCTGTCTCTGTCTATCTGTCTCTCTCTGTCTCTGTCTATCTGTCTACCTGTCTCTGTCTCTGTCTCTGTCTCTGTCTCTGTCTCTCTCTCTGTCTCTCTCTCTGTCTCTCTCTCTGTCTCTCTCTCTGTGGCTCTCTCTCTCTCTCTCTCTCTCTCTCTCTCTCTCTCTCTCTCTCTCTCTCTCTCTCTCTCTCTCTCTCTCTCTCTCTCTCTCTCTCTCTCTCTCTCTCTCTCTCTCTCTCTCTCTCTCTCTCTCTCTCTCTCTCTCATTCTCATTCTCCCCCCCCCCCTCTTTCTCTCCCTTTTATGTTGATAATTGACAGAGATTGAAGATAACATCTTTTTTCTACCAATGGTCTCCAACTTATTAATGATTGTACTGACGGTTGGACAGGAGGAAGAAAAGAAGAAAAAGCAGCCTGTAATCCTAAGTCCAGTTCCCAGCAGAAAAGGGAGCAACGCGACCAGCAAACCTATCTCAACACCCACCCGAGGACCAATGGATGTTTTCATTGGTATGCAGATGTGCGGCTCTCTGTTGTTGTGTATATTATGTTGATAGAAGCTGAAGGTGTTTTCTAGGAACGTTTGATGGACAGTATTGAGGTTCTCTTTTCCATGATTTGATTTTGTTGTTTGCTCTTAAAATTGATTTGGTAAATGCATGTTATGAATTTATCTCAATACTGTTTTGTGAATTACATATAGCATGTATACATGTACTCATACACAAACAGATGCATTGTATTTATGATTTTATGTAGTTGATTTCTTTGATCTTAACAGGCCAGAAAACTCCCCGTTCCAGTAGTAAAAAGATTGCTCCCAGAGTGGTATATTCTTCAGGCTCAACAAGCTCAGAAATGAATTTTGGATCACCAGGTAACTTAGTCTTGTGTTTTCGTGCCATGTGTGGATATAGAGGCATCTAGTGTACATATTTGTGTTAATGGTATGCGTGTACTAAATTTTGCTACTTCCTAGTTGTTTCTATACTTTATGTTGTTTCATATACTTTAAAAGTCATGTAAGCTCTGTTGAAATATGTATATCTGTAAATCACATGTTTGCATCAGGAATGTTTATGTTTATGTGTATTTTTGAAGCTTAAGCAAGAGCCCAATTAGTGGGTTATGCCAGGGCCATCCTGGGGGACAACCTCCCTTCTTCTTTCAGCTAGTAAGAACTGAACTTTGTGAGGAATAGAATTTGATTCAGCCCTTATCTTAACACTACCACTCATTGGTAGTTTAGCTGGTACTGAAATCAACCAACTGTCTAATTTTTTTTTTAAACTTCCATAGAGCTCCAAGTTATGTTTCTAATACTTTTTGGTACACTATTAAACAGCCTTGGTCCAAGAAACTTTGTTAACACAGTTTTCTTAATCAAGAAATATGAGCGATTATCCTGGGGCAATAATATGTTCTTTCCTAATCATAAGTGATTATAAGTTACAGTAAGTGTAATGGAATAACAATTACTCTATCACTGCTTGTTACTCATTGATATTGGTATTAGCACTCCCTCTCTCTCTGATATCTGTATTTTAACCCCTAAAGACCAGTGTTCCTCAGCCCAGCCAGTTCTTGCCCCTTTCCATGAATATAACAAAATTTCAACTTTTATAGGTGGCATAGTTGGTCTTTATTATGTGAAGAGTTTAATTTTACAGAGAAATTCCTTATCATGTTGTATTGTTAAGTAATGGATCATCAGAGGCAAAAAAAAATTACCAATGGAATAGGAAAGGAAATGAAGGAAAATTATAAGACATATGAATGAAATATAATCGATGAAATAAAACATCAAAAAGCTTACTCTAATTTGTGTCATGATAAGTCATCTATTTATTTATTTAAGATGCAGAGTGAAAACAATAATTTCCAGGAGACAGTTATTTGAAGGAAGAGGAGGAGGTCCTCAGGGAGAAGGGGACAGGAGATGGGATGTGGAGGTAGTTGTATTAGATGGTTTTAGGAGGTTATAAAGGGAGGAATGGCTAGAAGGAAGAACCACCCATGGGACTAGGGATAGAGGGGAGATTGCCTTCAGTGACTTTGAGGTTGGAAGAAGGATGCCAAACAGTACAATATACTTTGGTAAACCACATTCCGTTCACACTGGAATAGAGGCAGGAATACTGTCGCCAGTTTTTAAGAGCTGATGTTCTAGCAAGGCAACTTGAATAACTGTAATTTACTTGCATGCTCAATAGAGGCAACTTAGACCAAGTGGTTAATTGATTTTCTTTATTTTCTTACAGAAAGAAGCCTTTCATTGCAAGAAAGATCTTCAAGAGATGTGAGCAGTACACCCACAACTTCATCCTTCAGTCCAGTAAGAAGACGTAGCATACATGCATCTACAATGGATTCCCCGCGTAGACTGAATAAAGAAATGGGTATCGCCTATGATAGCATGGCTACACGAATAGGCAGACAGCTGAGAGAAATCACGTCATCTCAGAGCTCAGAGTCTGGTAAGTTAACTATTTTTTGGTAATGTTTAGTTTCTTTTCATTCTTCCTCATCTGTTTCATGTCCTCTTATTATTTTAACACACAGTTTTTTATTTCTTGCCTTGTCATTTCTGTTCTCATTGTCTTGATTTCTCTCCTATTGTTTTAATCTTGAATTGTTTGTGTCCTCCATATTTTTCTATCTGCCATTATATGTATGATTGTTTTATATAGGTCATTCTGCCTTCATTTTGTCATTATATCCAATTCTTCCTTATTTTCCTCCATTACATATTATTTGTGGCCAACTTTATACATATAATAATACTAACACTAATATTTTTAACAGAGTCAGAAGACATTGGCTTAAGCAGTCCAACGCGCTACAAGAAATCAGGAAAGGAGAATGTAGGAAAATCAAGTAAATCGGGAAAAGTGAAGGTCAAGAATAAAGAAAGCGAATCGCACAGAACCTTCAATGAATGCAGCCCAGATATTGACAGTTATTGTGGAGTGAAAATGGATTATTCTCAGAGCAACTCTTGTTCTAGGCTAGAAGACAGTGATGAAACTGACATTGAGGAGGACAATGTAGAAAGTTCAAGTGCCTTAAAAAGATTACATGAAAGTGTTGAGAAAGAGGAGAGACAAAGTGCCAATGACAGTAAATCAGTTTCTAGAATAACAGTATTAAATGAAGACGATGATGATGGACGGTTATCAGAGCAGGGCAAGGTTTCTGCAACTGCGTCAAGTCATTCGTCCAATACACTAATACCAGCGGAGATATTAGATACTGAAGCCCAAAAATCAGTGAGTATGCGTTGATAGTTATAGATTCGTTTACTATTTTTTCTCTCTTTCCACTTCCTTGAACGTTTAGCATGGTCTCGGTAATACTTTGGAGATTTGCTGCTGCGCACCATAAATGTTGTATAATGAAACCTTGGCATACATCAGAGACCATTTGTAAGATGTGATGTCTATTATTAATACTTTTGGATGTGGGTTAGTTTACAAAAGTATTCTTATTAAACAAGCATATTCAGTGGTTGAAAAATCCACTGTATGCAAAAAGAGGTTTGTAGAGAAGTGAAACCAATTCATCTTCATGTATGACTTGTTTCCCCTTTCAGTAAGGTACTTTTGTATACTGTGGGGCTACTCATTTTGTATTTGGGCCGGGACTAGTGTGGTATTACTAATTGTAGTTATTTGTTTTCCCATTATACTAGTATTGTTATTGTTGTAATTTTCAACACTGTGTATGGATGTGAGTGGGCCATGATGTGTGTGTGAGCATGAGAAAGGGAGAGTCTGTGTGTTTGTGGGAGTTACTTGGTTACCTGGTGTAAGTTAAAGGAAGAGCCCTATTAGTGGATTATGCCATGGCCGTCTTTGGGGGACGACCACCCATCTTCTCTCAGCTACTAAGAACTGAACTTTGTGAGGAATAGAATTTGATTCAGCCCTTGTTCTAACACTACCACTCATTTGTAGTTTATCTGGTACTGAATTCAACCAATTGTCTAATTTTCCATTAAAACTTCCATAGAGCTCCAAGTTATGTTTCTATACTTTTTGGTACACTGTTAAACATCCTTGGTCCAATAATTAAGAAACTTTGATGACACGTTTTTCTTAATCTGGAAGTTTATCCCGGGGCGCTAACATGTTCTTTCCTACATATATAATGAAGTATCTTCCTCTCTGTCTGTGTAAAGAGAAAAGCTTGAGTTGGTTTAGCCTTTCCCAATATTGAAGACCTAGATATGCATTCATAAACATCAGTTTTGTCAGAGGATGTAGAAGTCTTACCTGTTTATGGTGCCAAATGGAAATATTTATTAGACCTAATAATGACAGAATTCTTTCCAATTGCAGGATGATTTATCCATCTTGATAAAAGAGCAGCAGTTGCTAGAAGCTAGGATTCAGCAGGAAGAAGCAGACAGACTCTTAGCTGAAGCCTTACAGCGAGAATTCAACCAAAGACCACAGGTAAATTACTGTTCAAGATCATTAGTATTATAGTGCTCCCATGTTCCTTATTTAATTATCAGTGGTCTGGCACATTCTGTCTCTCTCTGTCTCTCTCTCTGTCTCTCTCTCTCTGTCTCTCTCTCTCTGTCTCTCTCTCTCTGTCTCTCTCTCTCTGTCTCTCTCTCTCTGTCTCTCTCTCTCTCTGTCTCTCTCTCTCTCTGTCTCTCTCTCTCTCTGTCTCTCTCTCTCTCTGTCTCTATCTGTCTCTCTGTCTCTCTGTCTCTCCTTCTCTCTCTCTCTTCTCTCTCCTTCTCTCTCTCTCTCTCCCTCTCTCTCTCTCTCTCTCTCTCTCTCTCTCTCTCTCTCTCTCTCTCTCTCTCTCTCTCTCTCTCTCTCTCTCTCTCTCTCTCTCTCTCTCTCTCTCTCTCTCTCTCTCTCTCTCTCTCTCTCTCTCCCTCTCCCTCTCTCTTCTCTCTCTGTCTCTGTCTGTCTCTGTCTCTGTCTGTCTCTGTCTCCGTCTCTCTCTCGCTCTCTCTCTCTCTGTCTCGCTGTCTCTCTCTCTCTCTCTCTCTCTCTCTCTCTCTCGCTCTCTCTCTCTCTCTCTCATTCATTCTCTCTCTCTCTCTCTCTCTCTCTCTCTCCCTCTCTCTCTCCCTCTCCCTCTCCCTCTCCCTCTCCCTCTCCCTCTCTCTCTCAGTTTTAAAGTATTTATTTTAGGATATTGGAAATTTTCAGATCAACAGAAGCCGTGGATCTGAAGATGAATATTCCCTGAGAGACCGCAATCCAGCCACCAAGAAAGCCAACCCAACAAAATCTACCGTTCAGTCCAAGCTGTCGCCCAGTCAGTCCAAGAAAAGACAGTCGACGCTCATGGAAAGCTTAAAAAAGAGACAGAAAACATAAATCTCCATTCCAGTGCCACTCTCAATTTAGCTATAGTGGTTAACAACAGCTTTATATAGTTTTTTTTTTTTTTTCTTGGTGTTTGTGAGGCTACAGATTTTAAGCTATTTATGCCGTATTAGATGCCAATATTAGAGAATGTACATGAAATGATTGCTGTCTTTGCTAGTTAAATCAGATCTTTCTTTCCCTTTTTTACTCCTTATATGAAATTTAACATTTTATTTGGAGCTTTAGATTTTAAGAATAAAAATATATCAACAATTATTATCAAGTAATCAAAATTGTGTTCTTTCCTGGATACAACACCATATTAGAATCTTTGCATGCGTTATTTTGTAAATATTTTGTACTTACATGTCATACATATTCCCTCATGTATATTTGAGATATATTTCATTTTTCATATTTCTCACTTCCTTTTTGCTATGAATTAAGTTGGTTTGTTTAGTTTCTTCCATGCAGTATTGCTTTCAGAATAATACACACTCCAGAGGAACAGTTTCAGTGACGTGAAAAATTGTTATGTAATGAGAAATACAATAAGTTTTTACATTTACTCGTCTTGTCACCGATATTTTTCCTCCTTTTTTTTGTACTTTGTTACATGTAGATATGTCCTCTAGGAATATTATCAGATATTTAGTGAATAAGTAATTCTTTATACTGAATGTTGGATTAAATGAGCCAGTTAGCAGATCATGACTTTTTGTACTTGTATAGTCTACAAAGGGACAACTAACTTTATCCTCATTGTAACATTTTCAGAATGGATTCCTTCTTCAACTGAACTCTCTGATTAGTACAAATTGTCTAATTTTCAGATGCATTTATAAGGATGGATAATTAAACTAAACTTAGCACACAAACATATATTTGAGAAATACAATAGCCTTCCCTTTAAAAAAAGAGGAAAGAGTGTTGTCATTGAAAATATTTGGACATGCATCCAGTAGTTTTTACAGCAGTCTCTTTGGACAGGAAATATTCACTCAAAAGTTTTTCAAGAGCTTCAGCCTGTGGCTAATTTGCATGTGCAAAAGTAAATGTCACATCAAACGAGAACATTATATTGTTGAAAATATATTTGTTACCAATAATGGATTTTTAATTAAACCAGAACTATACTTGGCCTACGAGACGGAGATTCTGAAAAGCTAAAATTTTGCAGAAAGCGTCTGTTACACATGCATTTACCTTCTGAACACAGCCACATCTAAATGTTATAAAAAACAGATAGTATTATATGAATATAATAGAAAAGCATCATGAGAAAGGAGACGAGCACAATGCTTTACACTGTCTTTATATATCCATCAATAACACTATTCAAATATGAGTGTGGTTTATACTCTCCATTTTATAAAATATATTTACAGGAACTGCACAATGTAACAAAAATATATAACATCTCTCCTTATCTCATATTCTCTCTATGTGAACAAAGGGACAAGCTCTTAAGGAAAAAGATTGGTTGCTTGAGCATATACAATTCCCTTAAGCAAGTTCTATGTTACGGATGAATAACAAAATTAGAAATTAAAAGCAACTGATATTACTGACAAGGCTTAAAATACAGATGACGATGGTAAGTGTGACGATATGAGGGCTTGCGAATATCGTGGCTCAAAAGCAATTTTATACCCAAGTGATCTGACCTTTGGGTATTTCAATGAGTTTTTTTCTATATCATATTTTGAAGCCAATATCCTAATGTGGTATGATATGATTGATGAGTTATTTACACTATTTACAATATACAATTATATCACAGACAAAAAGATACAATTTCACAATTCTTACATGGCCAACTTTACACTGTAGATATTCAGAATTCAGTACAAAACCATTTAGAAAAAATATATATTATTTCAATAAGCCTTCAATTAGCATGCCTATTGAATATTTACTAAATAATAAAAACAATAGGTGTATATCTAGGCAAATATATCTGTAATTCTGGAATACCTTTGAAAATGCGAGGCACTTTTTCCAGGGAGTGAAGCAAAATGTAAATCAGCCTCATAAATAAACCTGCCTTTTTGAGTGATAAAACAGATATACTTGTAATATTATGCAGCGGGTTTCACTGAGATATATATATATATACTGTTAACCATCTTGGTTT
Organism: Penaeus vannamei; assembly: GCF_042767895.1. Classification (NCBI taxonomy): domain Eukaryota; kingdom Metazoa; phylum Arthropoda; class Malacostraca; order Decapoda; family Penaeidae; genus Penaeus; species Penaeus vannamei. The sequence continues at coordinate 839,270 of NC_091550.1, forward strand.
GCATTTCTAGTTGCTAATAAATACAATGCTCAAAATATTTACTTCTTTGGAGCAAGTGGAGTGTCATCCTGTAAAAAATAAGAAAACCAATTATTTTAGCTACATTTTTGCATAAAAATAAAAAGTATTTCCAAAATTTTTGTTGCCACAGATGTAATGTTTTAATGTGTGCAATACACTTACCGAATCTCCTTCAGGAATATCTGGCCCTTCTGAATACTGTACAGCTTGGGGTTTAAATAGTAGGTCATCATGGCCAATAATGTAACCACCACCGTCCATTTCTTCGTCAGTAGTCTTGCGGTAAACAGGATTTGGGAAACGCATGTGGGGTACTTCAGCTGCTACACGTTTTCTCCACAAACCTACAAGAACCTGTCAAAAGAAATTAAAATGTTATTTCGTGTGTATCTCATGGTCATTTGTACCTTTTTGATAGTGCAATATACTCAATTTGAATGAAATGCAAGTTTCTGTCCACTTAAATGATAATAGCTTCAGTAACTCATTGAGAAACGTATCCTTTTTTGACATGAAAATACATTCTCTACAATATTTACCATGACAACAATGGCCAACACCACAGCAGACCCAACTCCTACTGCGAAGATCACGCTAAAGTTAGATCCTTCCAGGGTTTGGATTTTTTCATATTTGTTTGTTTCCAAGGGAATGATTTCTTCATTACTGTAGTCAAAGTCTGATGGTAAGACAGGAATCATAGGATTCACTGGTTCACTGCTTGGTTCCATTATATCTGGAAGTTCTGAAAATAGAATTGAAGTTAACAATAAAGACAAAATCCTTGTCAAACTGATAAGTTTTGATTTACATCAGAAGAGTAAATCTCAGAATAATTACACTTATAAGGATAAAGTACAAGTTACATAAATACTAATTTTAAAAAATCAAAATTAAATAAAAATACGTACCACCTTCAAGGCAGGAAATTGAGTCCCTTGTGGAAAGTAACAACCCATCGGGACACATGCACTTCGCCATACCCATGGGACTCCGGATACACAGGTGACTACAAGTGTGGCCGTCACATACATTTTCTCCACTAGGCTGGCGATATTCGTGGAAAACGTGTACCACTTTGGGTGACTCAAGCTGCAAGGTACATCCAAATTAAGATTTAAATAAAACATTAAGATAATCAATTGTTTATATGTGAGTTATCAATATTCCATCTCTACTGAAACTCCTAAATATAGCATGATTCTCAATAGCCTGTTCCTAGATCTTTTACTCATTTCCCACCAAAACTCACCAAGTGTCCAGCTGAAACATTGTGAATATCTTCTCCATTAAATTTATTGGCACTGTATAGGGCAAGCTGTGACCAGTCCGTCCAGTAAAGTCGGTCCTCAAACACGGTAATGGAATAGGGTAGCCTCAAGACACTTGGTGAAAACAAAACCACCTGGTAAAGATAAAACAGTAAGGGCATGCTGTGACAAAAATAAACTGATAAATTAGATTACATACAGATTTCAAACTATAAGCGCAAAATGTATCAAAACTGATAAATAAGATATACATATTTCTCAGAGATTTCAGGTCTTAATCCCAACACATTTGCTACCATACTATCAACCTTCTTCACCAAAGTTTCATACACCATAAATACTCACCTCAATTTGGGTTCCATCTAGTCTGGCCTTGCTAATGGTGTTCAGCTTTCCATCACACCAATATAGGTCATTGTTTGGCAGGTCAATTGTAATACCGTTTGGCCAATACACATGAGGGGCTGTCACGATGGCTGTGCGACCCTCTCCATCCAGACCAGCTCTCTCGATCTTGGGAGACATTCCCCAGTCGGTCCAAAATACGTATCTGCAATGACGAAACGCAAGATCCTAAGATTTCAAACAAAATGGTTCAAAGAATTTATTGCTGGGTTTAACTTTTTCTTTCTTAAGACAACCAATTCCAAAGGAAATGAGAAGAGTAAATAACTTTTTCAATTACAACCAATTTCAGACAAAATTTGAAACGCAACTAACAATATCTTCAACATCTCTTTAAAACAACCAACTCTGCAAATATAAGATACTTACCCATCTAAGGGACTAACTACAATGGCCCTTGGTTGTCCCAATTCTTCCTGTACAATTGTCTTCGACCACTTGGCGTCCCAGGACACGAGGCGGATTTTAAAGTTGCCTGTATCAGTGTAATAAATGTGATTGTGAATCCAGTCAACAGCCAACCCATCTGCAGAGACTTGTTCACCCGTAACAAGAACTTCCCTCTCCTCTGGAGTAGTAATATTAGCCCTGTTGAACGAATAAAACAATACATTAATATCCCGAAGTTCCATTTCAACAAATAACTTAATATATATAGTTTAATATAATAATTAATATAATAATTTAATATAATAATTTAATATATTCAGCTAAGTATTCAATCTAATATCAAACACTATTAATGATGTTCTTCGAATGTTCACACTCACCTAATGATCTGATTCTCCTTGTTATCTGACCAGATGATTTGGTGTCCAGTGAACAGGTAATCGAGTGCTGTCGCTTCTCTCGCATCACTCACAACTGAAGTCATATCATTATCGCGAAGACGAAGGCTTCTGATGTCGTATCTAGAAAGAGAGGAAAAATGTATCATATTAATGGCAAAAGGTCAAATTATCATAACACACACACACACGCACACACGCACACACGCGCACACACACACACACACACACACACACACACACACACACACACACACACACACACACACACACACACACACACACACACACACACACACACACACGCAACAAACTATAAGCGCATATTCCAGAATCGAGATCTCACACACTTGCCAACGAACCTGTGAGAGAAGAGGAGGTAGGGCTCTCCTGTCGAGGCCTTGCAGCGGGTGTAGTTGCCAGGGTCGCGCTCGTAACCGGGGAGGCAAGAACAGTGGTAACCTCCGTTGGTGTTGGTGCACTGCTGGGAGCACGTTCCTGGGACCTCGAGGCACTCGTCAATATCTGAAAGGTTTAAAAGGTCTTCCATTATAACTACTTTCTTTAAAAAACGAATAAAAAAAGAAAGAAAGAGAGAAAGAAAATAAAAGAAAAAGAAAAAAAGAAAGATAGAAAGAAACAGAAAGAAAAAGAAAAAAGAAAGAAAGAAAATGAAAAAAGAAAAAAAGAAAAAAAATTATATATATATATATATATATATACATACATATATATATATATATATATATATATATATATATATATATATATATTTGAATTACTTTTCAATTTTTCAGTGAAGACATTTTATCATCATATGAAGTCTGTTCATTATAAGTTTGCGAAAGCTTACCTTCACACGTGTACTTTCCGACCAGGCGATACCCCGTCCTACACTCGCAGTGGTAACTCTCCCTGGAGTCGACGCACAAGTGGGTGCAGCCGCCGTTGTTTCTCTCGCACTCATTCACGCCGCATTCCTCCTCCGACTCATCCTGGAAATCAGAAACAAAGAATGTTAAAATCAGATCAACGTGAATTCAATCACTTACAATGAAGTTGGATACTCATAAGAGTATCTAATATATGAAGAATTTCCGATATTTGTTCAGCGCATCTCTCAGTGACTGTCTTCTGTATGGGAAAATTACCTGCCAGTCACCACAGTCATTCCTGCCGTTGCAAAGATTCCTGCGGTGGATGCACTTGTTGAGTGAACACAGGAAGTGCGACGTCAGATTGCATTCCACTTTCGGGGCGTCCGTGACTGCCGGTACTTTGGCTGTTGAAGAGAAAAGGGACCAATTAATACGCCTTGTGTCAACGAAAAACTCTTGGGGTCAATATTTGTTCAGGTAAGATCTCAAGTCCCGTTTGGCAATCCATCACAGGCATGATGCTTACGGCAATCGGATTCGTCGGAACCATCGGCACATTCTTTCTCCCCGTTGCATCGCAAGTGCCCGAGAATGCACTGCTTGTTGTTGCATGTGAAGTGTGATTCTGGGCATTCTTTGTCGCAGTTTGCCTCGTCTTCGCCGTTGGGGCAGTCGACGCCTCCATCACACACCCAGGTCGCCATGACGCAGTAAGCTCCGCACTGGAATTCATTGTCACGGCAAGGATCCGATTTTTCCTGGGGCTTATTTGCTTCCCCGCCTGGGCAGTTCTGCAAGGTAGATTTGACAATAGTATTCAGTGACACAGAGATAGTATTCGTATTCATCGTCACAGTCAATGTATTAGCATTTGTATCCAGTACCACGGTGCCTGTTTAACCTCTCACATGGATCCCAACGACGGAAAAAAGCCTGAAAATCAGAATCCGAGCGTCTGTTTACCTTTTCGTCCGATCCCTCCGTGCAGTCCTCCTCCCCGTCGCACAGCCAGCGCGTGGGAATCGTTATGCCGGACGCGCACCGGAACATGTGTGGCGGGACAGTCGCTACTTCCTCTTCACAATTTTCCTGAAGAAGAAAAAAACCGGTATATCAGATTATGGATGTATGAACTATGCTTTCGATATATGAGAGCGAGAGAGAGGAAGAGAGCAGTTGTGCAGGTCATCCTTACCTCGTCTGAGCCATCTTGGCAATCTTTCTGGTTGTCACAACGCCACTTCTTCGTAATGCATTGCTTGTCACTCACACACTGGAACTGCGTGTCTCTACAGGTCTTTTCTGTAAACAATAGAGATATAAAAGGATAATTAGTCATCAATATATGCCGCAGTATATCCAAACACGCCAAAATGCGCCAATTATAAGCCCACCCGCAACTGACATCAAACCCCAAACACGCCAATTGTAAAGCTACCAACAACTGCCAGGGGAACTCACCGCAGCTTTCCTCGTCCGTGTTATCTCTGCAGTCGTCCTGGCCGTCGCACTTCCACGTCTGAGGGATGCAGTTGCCGTTCCCGCACTGGAATTCCGAGGCTCGACACGTCCGTCCACCGTCGCTCGCTTTGGCCGGGCAGTTCGTCGTCTGGAAAGGAGTAGTGAATCTGTTATTTTCCTCTATTTCGCTAACTACCCTAACTACCAGATCCTAAGAACCATAGCTTGGGTAGTGGATTAATATATACATTTTAGAGGATCCATCACTTTATTCAATGCCTTTTAAGGGTAAATAAACTCACCAATTCATCCGTTCCATCGGTACAGTCGGGGTCGCCGTCGCAGAGCCACTTCCTGGGTATGCAGCGCGACCCATCGCAGGAGAATTCACTTTCTCGACACACTAAAATGGATCCAAATAAGTTGCATTTTAGAGAGTTTACGGAGACAGTAACAAGTGTTATGTTTTCAGTTACCATAGTTGATATATCAGTCATATAGATTATTATTTCATGGGTAATATTTTCTCTGACGGAGTGAAAGCGCGCTTGAAATCGGAACGCAAGCGAGTGGCGAATATTAATCAGTTGCTCATAGGCCTACGCCCGTTAGCCCTTCAGTGATTGCTATAGACTTCTAAAAAAAAAAGTTATCGTTAAATTGTTATTGAAGTACAAAGTAAATTACACGAAACTTAATTTACGTAATAGAAAAAATAATCGGCTGTGTGTTGTTATTCCAAAAGCAAAGGATATGGGGACCGCTGAGGAAGTTGATGAGGTTGAGCTGAGGGATCTCTGGGAGACACACACACACTGTGTCTGAATACATGTATGTATGTATATATACACAGATATGTATACACACATATATATATAGATATATATACACATATGTGTGTGTGTATGAATGTACATAAGTATACATGTATATATGTAACCATACATATAGATACATAAATAAATCTATATTGTTTATATATATATATATATATATATATATATTAGTATATACAATATATATACATATACATATATAACACACACGCACACATATAAATTATATTATATATATATATATATATATATATATATTATATATATATATATATATATATATATATGTATATATGTACGCATACACATATATGTGAGAGAGAGACACAGATAGAGAGAGAGAGAGAGAGAGAGAGAGAGAGAGAGAGAGATAGAGAGAGGGGAGAGAGAGAGAGAGAGAGAGAAAGAAAGAAAGAAAGAAAGAAAGAAAGAAAGAAAGAAAGAGAAAGAAAAAGAAAAAGAAAAAGAGACATAGAGAGAAAGAGACAGACAGAGAGAGAGAGAGAGCCAAAGCACATCTGTCCGAGTAGGCACAGGGGAGCGAGAGCGCCCGGAATGCGAGGCAGTGACCCGCGCCATAAACAAGAAGGGCGTTCACGATTGCGTCACTTTCCTTGGGCCTAACGC
>NC_091550.1:867106-877106 GCF_042767895.1 Penaeus vannamei
GACAAAGATTACTTCCTGATAATTTACAAAGATCCAACTCATTCAGCTCAAATTGTTTAGTCATTAAATCGAATTACAGAGACCTACAATTCATTGCATGATAAAAGGCTTGTGCTACATAGCATAGTGCAACATTCTTATTCTTTCCCAAAGTTAAGCGTTTCACAAACCACCAGTCTTCATACCTCGCACAAAGTTGGAGCTGTACTTGCTCACCTACCCCAGTTAAATAAAGCGTTATATAATATAATAGAAAAGACAACGGACTATCCTTCACAAAAACAAATATCTAAGTCCTGCATTAATTTAAAAACATAAAAGAATAAATCCATGTAAGGCACAACTTTCGTTAAAAGACGACCAACAATCAAAAGCCGGAATAACAAACTTACCTCTCCTCATCTTCTGACATTTTTTTTTATTATATGCTTTTCTATATATTCCAAATATTCCCACATTTACGTGTAACTTCTGTTGTTGTTGATCAGCTGCCAGACGATCAGCTGTTCGTCAACGTCTGCTCCCGCCGGATCCACACTTCCATGCCTGCTTTTGTTACAGGAATTGTAGCAATTTTATTAGATTTATGAAAGTACGGCAATGCCACCATCAATTATGTAAATTGATAATGCTAGTGCGAATATGAACTGCAATCATAACGAAAAGGACAATTATAATGTTGATGAGGATGAAAATGATAACGACAATAATAAATGATGATAATGGGAATGGCATTTACATAAATATGGAAGATGATGAAAGGATGATGTATTTGTTATAATAAACAATAATAAAAAAATGATGATTATTATTACTAATAAATTATGATAATAAATAATAATGATAATAATAATAATAATAATAATAATAGTAATATTGACAGTAATAAAATAATGATAATAATAATAATAACAATGATAATCACATAAAATAATAATAATGATAGTAATAGTAATTTTATATTAAAGTGATAATAATAATGATAATTATAATAATAAATGATAAAGATGTTGATAGTAATAACAATTAAAAGTAATAAAAATGATGATAATGATTATAAATACACACACACACACACATACACACACACACACACACACACACACATACACACACACATATATATATATTTATATATATATATATATATATATATATATATATATATATATATATATACATATATATATATATATAATATAAATGTATATATATATGTATATATATATAAAAATACATATATATATATCATATACATACATATATATATATATATATATATATATATATATATATATATATATATATATATATACATGTATATATGTATGTATACATGTAAGAAAATATGTATCCTTATATAAATATAATAAATACAAAAACACTAGTTTGTTACATTGTGGGTTTTTCTTCCATATTATCACTACTTATATTGTGTTTTTTCATTGCATATATATATATATATATATATATATATATATATATATATATATATATATATATATATATATATATATATATATATATATATACATGTATGTATGTATGTATGTATACATTTATGAAAATATGTGTGTCTATATAAATTTATATATATATACATATATATATATATATATATATATGTGTGTGTGTGTGTGTGTGTGTGTGTGTGTGTGTGTGTGTGTGTGTGTGTGTGTGTGTGTGTGTGTGTGTGTGTGTGTGTGTGTACATGTACAAAATAAATATCCTTACATATACAAACATTATATATATATATATATATATATATATATATATATATATATATGCAATGAAAAAACACAATAGATAGATAGATAGATAGATACAGATAGATAGATAGATAGACAAATAGATAGATAGATAGATATACATGTATATAGATATATGTCTATAGATATATATATTATTTATATATATATATATATATATATATATATATATATACATTATATTTATATATATATATATATAAATAAATAAATATATAGAGAGAGAAAAGATATATATAATATATATATATATATATATATATATATATATATGTATACGTGTGTATGTGTGTCTGTGTGTACACATGTAAATACATGTATGCAAACAAACAAACAAACACACGCGCGCGCACATACACTAAGAGTAGAGATGAAATTAGCGTCATCAAAGACAATAACATTATTTATTCTAAGTTGAGGAAGAAATGTGCGAAATCCTAAATGAAAGAAATTTCAGTCATTGTTTGTTCAGGATCCATACTTTGATATGGCAAATACACGTACAAACGCAAAGAACATATCACCCTCAAAAAAGAATGGAATAAAAGATCAACTAAAGGGATTAGACAAGACCAAAGCTACAGGGACTAGATGAAATTTTTAACTGGTTTCTGATGGAATGTGCCGAAGAACTATATACTAATTAATTGTTATTATTCTAAAATTCACTATGACAAGGTAAATCTGCCTTAAAAAGTTGGAATTTCGTTACTGCGTTGCAAATTCCTTATATAATAAGGCGACAAACAAAGTCCAATTATAATTGTACCAGTTTCGTTAACGAGTGTAGTATACAAGTTGCTAGAAAAGAATAATTAGGGAAACAATGGGTTGAGAGGTCACATAAACGATTATGTTAGAATAGGAAGGTCATGTGTAACAAACCTCGTTTTTTATGATAGAATATCCTAGCTATGACGAGAAAGAAGTCGGATCCGTTGATGTAAAAACTGGACTTCCAAAAGGCTTTTGTTATGGTGTCTCATAGAAGACGATTAGGGAAATTTGAGTTGTCTAGGTGGAAGTGAAGAGCAAACTACTTGCATGGATGAAAGACTTTCTTCATGAGAGACAGATGAGCACAGTAATTAGAGGGAAGTATTCTGGAGTACGATGGCGACGAGTAACTAGCGGAGTGCCTCAAGGATCGGTGTTGGCGTATATGATGTTTATCATTTTCGTTAATGGTTTAGAGTCAAAGATAAGCCCAGGTAGTTATCTGAATAGGTTTGCAGATGACGCGAAGATACAACAAGGATAACAGACGTCTTGTCCTAATGCCTCCAAAGTGACACCGAGAATTTATTCACGTGGAATTGTACATGGAAAGATGGAATTCTAATACCACAATGCTGTGTAGGCAGGTTTGGAGAAAGTACAAATCGCCCGCTATTCCAATATAAATTAGGAGACGCAATATTAAACACAGCCGACAAGGAAAAAAAATCTTGGGGTAATCATAACAGAAACCTAAGCCCAAATGATCATATAAAATGAAAAGGTCCAATAAAATGCTAGGACTGATTGCCAACACGAAGAGGGCATTCGTGTAAGCGGACGAAGATATGGTAAAGAAGATAATTACAGAAATCACTTGTCTTGAGAAATCTTGAGTACGGTGTAGTGGTATGGAGTCCACGTTTAAAAAAGGATATAATAAAACTGGAAAGAATTCAAAGAGCAGCCACAAAATGGACCAAAATAGACAAAACTCTATGAGACATGAGCATGAAGATAGACTACAGAAAATTGATGAAAGAAGGAAAGTAAAGAACATAATTATACTGTTACACCAACTCTATTACAGGAATGGTGAAGATAGATAAAAGATGACTTTAGATATAATCACTGAAGCATGGAGCAGTCTTCCCCAAAACGCAGTGTGCCAAAAATGTGTATCAATTCCTTAAAAGAGATAGGACAATCTAAATAGGCAGACGGGACCACCTGAGCTTAGCTCTTTTCCTGTACTGAAACAACTAGGTAAGAACTAGCAGTCTTGCTGACCTGGGCACTGCCTCTGGCCCATTCACACGTATGCATCGCTTTATTTCCTATTTGTTGTGTTATCTATAGCCAATCTCTTACATTCTTTACCCATCTGCCATCCTGTCTCCTGGCATATAAGGACTGCCCATTGGTTATTTCATACCCACTCTCCCTCCAGCGCTTTAGCATTATATCGCCGGCTCTCTTTTTTATTTTCATTTTTTATTATATTATTATTATTATTTTTTTTTTTTTTTTTTTTTTTTTTTACGGACTGGAATGCTGTTTATGAAGTTAGAGTTCCTGGCCCTATCTTTACAGCTGGGAGTCGCCGTTCCTTGCTCGGCTCAGTGCAGTACTCAGAACTCTTACCTCTCTCCTTCTTCCCTCGCTGTTTACTTCCCCTCCTTGGCAAAGAAAGTCACCTTCATCCCAAGGACCTACCAGAAGGAACTTTTCCTTCTCTCTTTCTTTTCACCCGAGGTTCCTGGTACTCTACGAGGACTCCGGCGCCCATCCAGCATACATGTATACCTGGCCATTATGCACCACCCAGCGCAAATTCGAGGTGATCTCGCTCCAAAGACCTTCAGCCCTCCCTTCCGGCCTTCCTCCGGCAGGCGCTCTCTTCCCCTTGTGATGAGGTTGCAACTTTGCTTGTGATGTGGTCCTAAGAGGGACATGTTGGTTCTGGGGTCGTCGTTGAAGCCTTCTAAAGAAAGCGACTTAACTCCACTTCAGGCGATCCTTCTGTGTTTGCGCAGTGCACTGGTAGTGCATAGCATTGATGCGAAGCGAGACCAACTGTTCGCAGTTGGACTCGCCCCTTGTAGCCCTGACTTTTCTATCACCACTACTTCGGCATTAGGATGACTGTAGTGGACCCTCCTCAGAACTGGACCCCATCTTCGGGCTCAAAGCTCGGACGTGGGTAGACCTTTACCCTCTGCAGGGGAGGGTGTGTCTGGGTACCTTATCAAAGTTTACCTTATGGTGCACATAGAGTTGCCACTCTTTGATAGGGACTGGTATGGTAGACCTCCTCTAACTGCCACTTCTTTATTCCGCTCAGTTAGCAATGATTAGGTAGGTAGCTCCCCCTCAGCACTTGTTCAGTGTTATATTAGCTCCAGCTAAGCTGAACATTGATCCCTTTACTCTGATGGTATGGCATGATCGAGGCCATTACCACGTTTCTGGAGAGCCCATGGGGTGGCACCAGAAACTTGTCCCTTTTCCAGGTGCTGATCTTTGGGTGGCCCCCTCTCCCCTCTCGTTGAGGTGGCCTTCCCACTAACTAGCTCCCCAGGAAGCGTAAGCAGCCAGAAATAGGTGTCCTTGAAATATATAACCTCATGATAGTGGCATGACTCATGGTTCATGGTACTTTCCTATCTTTTGCTAAGCCTTTGTGTGGTTTATCAGAATGCTGCCAGCAAAGGTGTCATCCTCTATCACAAACTATGAAACCCCCTAGTCACACTAGTCCTTGGGAGCCCCCCCCCTCCCTCTCGTTGAGGCAGCCCTCCCCACTGACTGACTGGCATGTTTGAAAGGGGCTTATAGTGCTGAAATAGAGGTATCATCCTCTCACTAAAAACAAACTTGATTTCATCTTTCCTAGGCTGGCTGGTCACTGGAATGTTCCTCTCCTCCCTCCCATTGAGGCAGCCTCCTCCATTGACTGGACACTCTAGGAAGAGCTAAGCAGCCCATTCAATGATACTTCTAACCAGTTGGAGTGTTTTGCATCCCCTCTGGTCTCTCCCCAGAGGTTTTATGACTCACTCATGCGTTTTGCTGTGCATGGCAGCCCCAGTGCGCTGTGGAGATGGGAGTCCTGGATGTTGAGCGATGCCGTGAATGAGTACACCCTGCGGCTGGGCAACACGCCTCTTTGGTCCTCTATTCCAGCAGGACGGGTGGCCTGATCCCGGCCCAGTCAGGTCAATCGGCTGGTCTCCTATGGGAGGTTAGGGCCGTTAATCACTGTGTTGTTTAGCCTCACACAGGTCCCGTGAGCGCCTCTACCAAAAACAACTCTGTGGTTGCATATACCCTCTCGCCAACCCTAGAAGCAAGGATGAATGTGCTCTAACACACAGCTTCTCCTTGGACTCCGTGGTGGGCGGCGACGCGAGAGGCTGAATGAATTAGCTAATCATACGGCAAACAAAACTAATAAAACCCCCCTTGTGGGCTGACCTAATGGAAAATGACCAAAGCAAAGAAATGGCCATGGCAGTCACCCTGAAACCTTACAAGGCCTCTGGTGGCCAGGAGGAGGCAAAAGCTCAGGCTCAACGTGTCCATGAAACAGTGAGAGATGTTGGACTCAAGGGCTGGCCTCTCAGGCCTGCAGTCCAAACTTGAGAGAAGCTTGACCTCTTCCTTAGACCTCTCAAACTTCAGATATTAGGGCTCAAGCTGAATCAGCCAACCAGCTGCTCCCACAATCAAAGGTCTTAACTCCAGCTCAAAGGGGCAGTGGAGACCTGGAGGAGGAGTTCCGAACCCACTCAAGCTCTTTACACTTTTCAAGGTAAAAAACAAACAAACAAAAAAACTGAAAGCTTTGTCAATGCCTACCAGTTGGTCTGAAACATTGGAAAAAGAAAGGCAAATCTGCCTTTAAAAATTCGAATTGCCAGAGATGAGGGCATGATCATCATGCCCATGAGATCAAGCCACCCTTGCTCCTGCAGAAAACTTGGTGTGCTTTAAGATGGGAGAAAAGTGAGTATCTCACCACTGATCTCCCAAGAGAAACGAACTGAGATGATGCTACCTGGTTTTCCACTAGGGTTTGATGTGGAGGTGATCATGTCACTCCCTCAGGTGGTGGACACTTCCTGTCTATCTAAAGGGAAGTTCCCAACCAGGCAAGTCCTGGTCACCCTCAGGTCACCACCTTTGATTTGGGTAACTGGGGCAAGTACAAGCTCAGAACATACGTGCCAGAGCCATCGAGGTGCTTCACGTACCAAAAGTTTGGGCACCAACAGGCCAACTGCAAGGCCAAAATAATGTGGTGTGTGCAGCAAGGCACACGAAACAGAAGTGTGTATCAAGGTCACAAAGATGGCAAGAGTGGACATAATCGCCAAATGTCCCAAATGTGCCGAGAGGCATCATGCCTGGAGCCTGGGGACGACAAAAGTGGAAAAAAGACTCCCCGACCTCCTAAGAGGAAGGAGACACCTCCCCAGCCAGTGCCGGATACCTCCAACCCAGAGTAGTTTCCCAGGCTTGCTAGTGGTCGCAAAAAGAAACCAAAGGAAGAAACGTCTGAAGCACAGCAAAGTCCTCCCCAGCAGATGAAAACCTTTTCTTTGATGACGATATGACTCTCCCTGTTGAGTGCTGTAGTTTCTGCAGTAGCAACAGCCTTGGGGAGGACTAGGGAGGAGGCGGAGAAGGCAGTCCAGGTTGCCACACAGCAATGACCCAGAAGCTCCTGAAGGCGAGGAAGCTGGAAGCATCCAAACCAAGTCAGAGCCGCGCTCCCCTCTCAGTTACCACCACAAAACAATGCTTTAATGGCAGGTTAGCTTCGGGAGACACATCTGTTTCCCCAAATGGGAAAACAGATAAGGCCAACTGGCAAGCCTTCCAGAAAGGCTTGGCCCACTATCTGAAAGACACTGAACCCCAAAACAATGAAAATGTGGACGTGTTTGAGGTAAGACTAGTCCAGGGCCATAAATGAGGCAGCATCACAAACCATACCTAAAACTCGTCCATGGTCCAGAACCTACAAAGACACCTGGTACTATAATGACGAGATCAAAGAGTGTCAAAACACAGAGGTTAATATGTGCAAAAAAAAATTCCGACGGCAAAGAACTCTCCCATAACCCAGTCTTCTTGAGGGAAGCGTTTAGATGCTGCTGCTGGAAACTGCCAAGGCAGGAAAAATGGCTTGAATGGTGCCAGTCCTTTGGCCACCAGACCAGCCTTACAGAGTTGTGGAAGCGGACCAGGCGAATGACAAGCCGCCAAGCCCCGAAATGCACGCATCATTACCCACAGTCAGAGGCGCACAGGCTATGCTCGAGTTCTCAGCTGTGGAACCAGCAGCAACAACCTGCCTCCTGTGCTGAGGGATAAACAACAAAGCCTAAATCCAGTCAGTTTCCTCTCATATCAGAGACAAGGCACTTGAACTAGATGACAGATGCCATGTTCTCTCTCAGGGTACTAAGGAAAACATACAAAACCAGTTCTGGATCAGCACCGGGATCTGATGGGACTTCCCACCCCATCATCTCGCACTTAGGAATTGCAGGGGAGTTTGTATTTTTGCAGCCTATCAATGTCCCGTCAAACTGCCACGCTGCCTCAGAGCTGGGAAACAAGCCATAATAGTTCCCATCCCAAAGCCAAAGTAGCTAGGAGAGGGTAACAGTCCCATCTCTCTCCTCAGTTGTCTGGGCAAAACAGCTGAGATGGTACTAAACAGGCTCCGCTGGAAAATGGGACCTAATTTCATGAACACCTGCATATTCACATGGGTAAAAAGCATGCCCACAGTATATCCACACACTTCTAAGCTCATTAAGTTGTTTACATCCTCTGTAGTTGTCTTCCTAGACTTGGAGAAGGCTTTTGAACTGGCAAGTCCCCTTGCCATTCAGGAGACCCTAATCTATAAGGGAATCAAAGATAGACTCTTGGTCTGGATATCTGACTATTTTAGTACAGGAAGAGCAAATGTCAAATGAATTCGAGGTCACCTCCTCACAGCACATGCCACTTGAGAATGGAACGTCTCAGAGAGGGGTTTTCAGTCCTGCTCTGTTCAGTACCCCTCATGTCCAACATACTCAACATTCACTCAAGCCAGAGTGGATGCAAGACTATCTTTTATGCAGATGACCTGGCAATCATAGCCTCTGGCAACCACTGCCTAACTAGAGCTCAGTGCTGTCTTAATTCCAAAGTCTGAAGAGTGCTGTAGGACGGGATTAGAATTTCGACAGCAAAATCAAAAGGCATGGCACTGAGAATCAATGTCAAAAACAAAAAACTCATGGTTCAGGGTATGGATCTGGAATGCGTGAAGGACTACCTATACCTTGGAATATCGATAGGTCACACACTTTCAAAAAGGAGATCCAATACCTGCTTGACCTAACCAAGGAAAGACTGTCAGTCACGAAAGTTATGACAGGGAGACATAGGAGCGGGAATAATAAACAATTAAGATCATCTTTATGTACATGCTGTCCCTGTCCTATTATTGACTACGTCTCTGTCGCCCTCATTGCTTCCAGTAGCACAACGTTAAAAGAAAAACTGCAAACAGTACAAAATGAAGCAGCCAGGATCACATGGGTGCTCCCAGATGGACAAAGGTCATCAACTCCCTCATATGGAGACCGATTTACCGTCCCTGGACACCCGGATTGATCTAATGGCAGCACAGTTCTTCTCTAAAAACCCATACCTAAGACAGTACTCTGATCGCCTACAGCAAGACTATCAGCTGTTTGCTGACAACTCTTGGCTCACATTGATATTGCTTCCAGCTCAAAGAACCATTGCTTGTCAAGGGCAGGGACTCCCCTCACCTTGACTATGAAGAACTCTGGCCGTGAGAAAAACAATGTGATCGAATTCTCCGTCCTAAGCCGGTCAAAGAGAAAAGATCAACACTCCATGCCCAGCCCAAAGGCACAAGAACAAAGGGTCATTGCTCGAAGCACGACCTCTCCGGGTAGCATAACATACTGCATGGATGGATCTAGATCCCAGTAGTGAACTACACTGCAGTAAGCGATACCTTCAACATCCATTAGGGTCACTGACAATGCCTCAACGCTCCAAGCTGAAACGGTCGCGATCATGGAAGCTCTGACACACGCGTCCCTAAGAAATGCATAATGGTCATATTGTACAGACTCGAGTGGCAATCGCTGATAGTCTACAACATAGCATGCCCCAAGACAACATCTACCTTTTGACGTCTGTATCTACCTATAGCCCAAAGCAGTCCTTGGTCAAGGTAGAAGAATCATCATAAACTGGGTCCCAAGCCACATAGGCATCCGAGGGAATGAGCTTGTTGGCAGATAAGCCGAAAAGGGAAGTTGAGCATGTCCCCAACCTCTAAGATCGTTAAACTAAGCCAAAGGAGACTGTGCCAAACCCAGGATAGATTAAGACTAAAGTTTACCCATGCGCTTACAAATTATTGATAACAAGGTCGGTAAAGGAGTGCAAGCATTGCGGCGAGT
>NC_091550.1:880104-885104 GCF_042767895.1 Penaeus vannamei
ACAGGAAAAATACAATTTCCTGTTATATAAATCAAATAATAAATAAAACGATGCCAAAAAATAACAACAACAACAACACCGTGTAAAATGTACAAAGACATAACAAGTACTCCCCATCCACACTTAACTACTGCAATACCTACAACCCAAACTACAGCAATAGTTGTGCTTATTATCCACCCAAATGGTACACTTATCTGCCTCGTATCACAACCACGTGACCACCAAAGAGTCAAAAGGCCACAATACAGGAAGGCGAACTGGTTCTGTCCGGTTTAACTTACAGAGGGCGTGGCTTGTGCGAATAGGCAGTTAAGAGCAGAACTTCCCATATAAGGCTTTTTTCCTATTGTGATTTCTATGTTTTATTTGTCTATCTATTTTATTTATATGTTTATTTATTATCATTATCATTTCTATTATCATTATTATTATTATTATTATCATTATTATTATTATTATTGTTATTATTATCATTATTAATATTATTATTATTATTTTTATTATTATTATTATTATTATTATTATTATTATTATTATTATTATTATTATTATTATTATTATTATTATTATTATTATTATTATTATTATTACTATTATTATTATTATTATTATTATTATTACTATTATTATTATTATTATTATTAATTGGTACCCGTTGATAATATGAAGAATAAGAACGTAAAGCAAAATATCTGTCCAACATTTTACAAAAAATATCTTTATTTGCTATCATATAAGACTATATAAGATTTGCTATTATATATGTATGCCTTTGTTTACTATCATATAAAACCGCTCATTTTCTTATAAATACACGAAATGAAACTTTCTTTAAATCTGAACTTTCTTTTTTTATAACTAAAGGGAGCGAGAGAAAAGGAGTAAATAGATAAAGGGGGAAGGAGCAAGTGAGAAGGAGAGGGAGACAAAGAAGGAGAGTATAGAGGCAGAGGGAGACAAAGGAGAGAATAGAGGGAGAGGGAGACAAAGAAGGAGAGAATAGAGGGAGAGGGAGACAAAGAAAGAGATAATAGAGGGAGCGGGAGACAAAGAAGGAGAGAACAGAGGGACACAAAGAAGGATAGAATAGAAGGAGAGGGAGACAAAGAAGGAGAGAATAGAGGCAGAGGGAGACACAGAAGGAAAGAATAGAAGGGGGAGAGGGAAAGAGAGAGAGAAAGAGGAGAAAGTAAAGGAATAAAGAGAATGCTGCCTAAGGCTATATCACGAGAAGACCCACTTAACAGCAGCAGGTTTGATCCATCGACCAAATTCACTCGTTTTAATATTTGTAAAATCTTATTTACCAGTTTGCCTGCATTATGGTAACCCCCCCCCCCCCCGCGATGATAAGATATACATGTTTATGTATGCATATATATATATATATATATATATATATATATATATATATATATATATGTATATATATATATATATATATATATATATATATATATATAAATATATATATATATATATATATATATATATATATATATATATATATATATATACATATCAGTGCGTGTGTTTGTGTGTGTGTGTTTTTGTGTGTATGTGTGTGTATGTGTGTGTGTGTGTTTGTGTTTGTGTGTGTATGTGTGTGTGTGTGTGTGTGTGTGTGTATGTGTGTGTGTGTGTGTATGTGTATGTGTGTGTTTGTGTTTGTGTGTGTGTGTATGTGTGTGTGTTTGTATGTGTGTGTGTATGTGTATGTGTGTGTTTGTGTTTGTGTGTGTGTGTATGTGTGTGTGTTCATAATATTGGTAGTAATAATAATGGTGATAATGTGAATTAACAAATAAAAAGATAAAATAGGCTAACATGCAGCAACAGAGACGATAATATAGGCCTATCTCCATACAGGGACAGAAATGAAACTTTTCCGAAAGACATTATTATTTCAAAATGTCAAAATCTCATCAAGTATTGATATTTTCTTCCGTGAACTATTCGTTGGCAATTTGCACAATTCGCATTTCTTGTTTTTTTATATATATAATCATTATTATTCCTGGATTTTAAAAAAAATGTGCTGTATTTCGAACTTTTTGAAATAAAAGGCTTTTCTCTGTCTGTCTGTCTGTCTGTCTCTCTCTCTCTCTCTCTCTCTCTCTCTCTCTCTCTCTCTCTCTCTCTCTCTCTCTCTCTCTCTCTCTCTCTCTCTCTCTCTCTCTCTCTCTCTGTGTGTGTGTGTGTGTGTGTGTGTGTGTGTGTGTGTGTGTGTCTGTTTCTCTCTTTGTTTATTAAGTTAGACGTCTGTGAATAAGGTATAAATGCCATTAGAATTACTAAACAACTTTTGCAACCTTTACTTTTGCCTTTTAGATATTATCAGTCAATATTTTCGTGATATTTACATAAAAGAAAAAAATCTGTTCTTGATATTTGCTATGTGAAGTTCAAGGTTAATATTGGGAAGTTCGAAAAAGTTATTTATTATATTTTCTGCCATGAAATAACATCAAGGAAGTCGTCCCTTTAAACGTTATTATTCAACCAAATTACTTACTTTAACATCTACAGGATTTAAGTATCCACGGTAAGTAGTCTACAGTTACTCATAAGGAGTAAGTCACCCTAACTATACGAAAAATATTATTATTCTATTTCCAGTCATTCTTTCAGTCTAATGATAGTAGAAGACGGTATGAAAGAGAATGAATTTGATAGTTTTTGGAGTTTTTGGAGATATATTCCTGAGAAATAGGCCTACATGTAATTCTGGTTGAAGATCATTCGAAATAGGTTAAATGGATATCTTTCTCTGTAGAAATCTTCATTCTCACTCATTCCTTTTTCCTACGTGTGTTGGAATGAACACCGTGTACCAGTAGAAGCTATGTAGAATATTTTATCTAGTGACGATGATAAAGAGACGATCCCATAGCATAGAATTTCATTTTCTTTTTTTTTTTTCTTTTTTTCTTTTTAGATCGCCAGTGGAATTTCTGGAAGTTCATACACACACGAATAAAGAAATTAATCTCTGTATATAGTCTTGTCTCCCAGGAGTATGTCATTTTCGTATCTTCGTATACACATGCGAACATATATACATTAATCCATGTATGTATGGGAGTCCGTCATTTCTGGACCCTCACACACACACACGAACATACACATTGATCCCTATGTATGTATTCCTGTCATGCAAACATACATACATTAATCTATGTATGTATGAGAGTCCGTCATTTCTGGACCCTCACACACACACACGAACATACACATTGATCCCTATGTATGTATTCCTGTCATGCAAACATACATACATTAATCTATGTATGTATGAGAGTCCGTCATTTCTGGAACCTCACACACACACACACGAACATACACATTGATCCCTATGTATGTATTCCTGTCATGCAAACATACATACATTAATCTATGTATGTATGGGAGTCCATCATTTCTGCACCCTCACACACACACACACGAACATACACATTGATCCCTATGTATGTATCCCTGTCATGCGAACATACATATATTCATCCATGTATGTATGGAAGTTATGTAATTTCCAGACACTCATAAACACACAGGAACAAAATAAAATAAGCTATGCATGTATGGGAGAACGTAGACCCTCATGAACATACGAGAGAGCGTAATGCGTGGACACTCATGGACACACGAAAAGATCAATCAGTCCCTGTATGTATCCTTGTCTCCCGGGACTAAGGAATTTCCGGAACCCTCAAAGACACATACGCACTCATATTCCCCAATACATTATGCATGTATGGAGGTATGTCGTTTCCTAAGCATCAGAGACACAGGAACAAAAACATTAATCTATGTCTGTATGGGAGTAGGTAGAGAGAGAGAGAGAGAGAGAGAGAGAGAGAGAGAGAGAGAGAGAGAGAGAGAGAGAGAGAGAGAGAGAGAGAGAGAGAGAGAGAGAGAGAGAGAGAGAGAGAGAGAGAGAGAGAGAGAGAGAGAGAGGGAGGCAGGGAGGGAGAGAGAAAGAGAGAAAGAGAGAGAGAGAGAAAGAGAGAAAGAAAGAGAGAGAGAGAGAGAGAGAGAGAGAGAGAGAGAGAGAGAGAGAGAGAAAGAAAGAAAGAAAGAATAGAGAGAGAGAGAGAAAGAGAGAGAGACCCTCATATAGACACGCACGAACAAACCAACCAACCCATGTAAGTATCCCTGTCTCCCGGGACGATAGATAGGTGTGTCTCCGAGAGGCACTGCACCCCGCTATCGCCAGCGCCGAGCAGGGCCGACCACGCTGGCGCCAAGACTGGGGGAGGAGCCTGTCCCGCTGTCCGCAGACACACCGCACTATCGCGTATCTATAAATAAAAAAGAATATCAAAAGAGCAATTCGGGTGTCGTATGCGTGATTCGGGATTATTTGGATGGTCGAAAGGGAAGAGTGAAATGGGGAAGAGGGACAGTTGAGGAGGGTGAGAGTTCCTGGCGGGAGAGAGTCCTGGATAACGTAGAAGGTTCCTGCGCCGGAGACCTGGGGCCGCTGGTGCCGTCAGCGCCCTCCCCCTCTCCCTCCCCTCCCCCTCTCCCTCCCCCTCTCCCTCCCCCCTCTCCCTCTCCCTCTCCCTCTCCCTCCCCGTCTCCCTCTCCTTCTCCCTCCCCCTCTCCCTCCCCCTCTCCCTACCCCTCTCCCTCCCCCTCTCCCTCCCCTTCCCCTCCCCCCTCCTGAAGCCAAGTTCAAGGGCGCTTCATCGGTTAGTCGTCTGAGGACACGACAAGAACCGGGGGACACAAGGACCTACTGATTGTCACGTACAGACGACAGAAGCTTCTTCCAGTTCTTGAGGTTCAGTTTGGCGTCTAGCGTTCACTTCAAATATTTCGTCTTTCGTTTTCCATTTATCATTCTGCGCCGAGGTGGTCTAACCTGAATTGACATTCTGTTTCGGATCATTATTCGAATTTTGAGAGAAGCCCATTTTTTTTTTCACGTTTCCGTTCAAGAGGTTATTTCTCTGGTGTCTCTCCCTGGCTGTTTCATTCAATTATGCTGA
>NC_091550.1:912604-920104 GCF_042767895.1 Penaeus vannamei
ACTTCTGTGGGATACCTTCAAACGTGAAACGCTTCATGCAGCTCAAGAGACGATTGGTGTACGTCCACGAGCAATACAGAATTTCATCTTGCAGGAGACACTGGAAGCCACAGATGCTTGTCGTGCAGCTCGTCTGACAGGGGATCGGGAATTGCACCGTTCTCATGGGCGCAAAACTCGGTCTCTGTTAAGGGGGGGCTCATGGTCCAAAATCGAAAAATTATGGTACTTTGATGAAAATCTGATAAATATTTCTAAAATGCATCTTTGGTGGTGGCAACACTCATACAGTTCTAGGGCTGTATCTCTTCTCTAAGTATTTTTTCTATAATAAATAGATAAAATATCAGTGACATATTGCAACTCCATATGCGTAAGTAACAATCTTGCAGCTAAAGCAAGTTATCTTCAACGATTTGTTTTTCCAAGAAATTATGTTCATGTAGGTGTCTAGCAACCTGTGTAGGCGGTATATACACCACAAGCCAGACATTAATCGTCAGTGTCTCTCTAAAGCTAGAAGGATGATGTCACAATTCGCGCCTAAAATTTAAATCCCCTCCTCTGGAAAGAATAAGTTTTGTACTTCATTAATGCATATCTCCTGATGTTTTTTACCGATTTCACCCAATTTTAGCTTAGATGAAATATACATTTGTTATATTGATATTTTATTATGATTATTTTCCTCCAATTCTACAGCCTCTTTTCAGTAATCAAAATATAAAAATTCATAATTAAAAAGAGAGAAGTGTTAGATGAACTTTAGCTTATACAAATTGTTATTAAGACTCTAATCTTTAAATTTCCTGCCTAACTTGAAGGTTAGGAACTGTATGTTCCAACGGCATGCTTTTTTTTCCATAATCATCTTTATCATGAAGATAATGATGATACACCATCTTCCCTAAGTGGGAATGAACTGTAGCCATGGGGAATTATACTCTATTTGAAGGGGTTATTGTACATAAGTTCACCACAGATATCGGAAAAGTTTAATTTCACTTTCATCAATACGACTCGTGAACAGTTTATTAGGAGTCTTGCAGAGGAGGTAGAATGTCATTTCTTAGTAAATGACCTTCATAACTTGCATACCAAGCCCTGAGAAAGCTGAACTCCAAGCCCTCTTCACAGGTGACAGCAGTTCGCTTAGTAAGTGGTCAGATCGTTTCAGATCCTGTTTCGGTGCAGAAACGTTGGGCTGAGTATTTTGAGCAGTTGTACCAGGTTGGCCTACCAACAGATGACTTGGATACGGGGAGTGCCGAGATCCTGTTGCCGGACCCACCCATCAGTGAGAGTCCTTACACCCTAACTGAAGTTAGGGAGGCGATCTCCAAGCTGAAGAGTGGTAAAACAGCAGGCATCTGCGACATACCAGCTGAACTGTTAAAGGCTGGTGGTGAACCTATGGCGCACGGGTTACATGCTGTCCTGGCTGCCACCTGGCGGTCTGGTACTGTTCCTCCTGACCTGTTGAGGAGTGTGGTCATCTCTCTCTGGAAGCGGACTGCAGCAATCACCGAGGCACCACACTGCTCAGTATGCCAGGCAAGGTTCTCGCCCACATCCTTCTGAGACATATCAGAGACCATCTACTGAGGCACCAGAGACCGGAGCAATCTGGATTCACTCCTGTTAAGTCTACAATAGACCGTATCCTTGCGCTTCGTCATTGTAGAGCGCCGCCATTAATTCGGACTTGGGCTGCTTGCAGCTTACATCGACATCAAGAAGGCGTTCGATTAAGTGCATCGGGAATCACTCTGGGAGATCTTGAGACTGAGAGGAATTCCAACAAGGATTATTGGACTAATAGCAAGTCTGTATACTGGTGCTGAAAGTGCTGTAGAGTGTGATGGGGGCCCGTCGAGCTTCTTTCCTGTTAGTTCAGGAGTGAGGCAAGGCTGCGTCCTTGCACCAACTCTTTTCAACACTTGCATGGACTGGATACTGGGCAGAGCTACTGTTCAAAGTCATTGTGGGGCAACGCTGGGCAATATCAAGGTTACAGACCTTGACTTTGATGATGATGTTGCTATTCTATCTAAGCGGAAACCTTGGTGGTGGCTCTGGATGCATTTAGCAATGAAGCGAATCCCTTGAGTCTAAAGGTCTCCTGGACCAAGACCAAGGTCCAGGACTTTGGGGACTTGCTAGGAGAACCTGTTCAGTCGGTACATGCTTGCGGCAAGGTCATTGAAGTCACAGAGAGCTTTACATACCTTGGTGGTGTAGTTCATAATTCTGGTCTGTCAGACCAGTAAGTCAGCAGACGGATTGGCCTGGCAGCAGGGGTCATGAACTCTCTCGACAAGAGTATTTGGAGATGTCGGTACCTGTGCAGAAGGACCAAGCTACAGGTTTTCAAGGCCCTGATAATGCCAGTTTTGCTATACGGTATTGAAACATTATCCTGTGCCTTGGAGGCTCGTCTTGAAGCCTTTTGTAATTAAGAAGAGTGACATGAAAGAATTCTTGTGTACATGGAGTTCTTCGAATCGGAACTCCTCCCTTCCATCTCCCCTTCGTCCTTTCATGTGGCCGAGACACGTCGACGACGTCTTTGCTCTCTGGCCTCATGACCCTGCCCTGTTTCCCGATTTTCTGTCGCAGCTGAACTCTCTTTCTCCTTCTATCCGTTTCAGGGTGGAATGGGAGGTTGACAACAAGCTCTCCTTCTTGGACACTCTTGACCATTGTTCTACTGATCATTTCTCCTTTTATGTATACACTAAACCTATGCACAGTGGCATGTACATACACTTCTCATACCATCCACTGCATGTGAAGAGGGGGGTTGCCACCTCGCTGTTCCTTCACGCCCTCCGCATCTGTGACCCCTAGTATCTGGATAGAGAGATCAATTTCCTTCGTCGTCCGTTCTCCAAACTGGGCTACCGTCGTCATGTTCTCGACGTCGCGTTATCCAGGGCGCGGCTTACTTTCTACAGTGACTCCCCTCCTAACGAGACCCCTCACCTGCCTGTCCTCAGCCTGGCTTACACTGATGAGATCTGCCCTCCCTCTACCTTGAAGGTGGGCGCCTATGCTGTTTTGTGTGCCTCCAGTGATAAGCAGTATATTGGTGAAACAGGCGAGAGTCTTACAAAGCGTCTGTTTCAGTATAAGTACGCTGTATCCAGGGGACACAGCAACAATGCCCTCTTCTGCCATCAGTGGGACACTTGTCATCAGATGGACTGGAAAGCAGTGCACAGTATTCCCTCTCGCCGATGTCCATGCCCACAGACTGGTGGAATCTTCTCTGATTAAGCTGCTGCCCAGTTTCAACTTGAACAGCGGTTTTACTCCTGCCGACAGTCTCCTCGCCTCCCACATCCTCCGCCTCCTGCCCTATGCCGGTCACCCTTCTCATAGACCGCCAGATCCTTCGACCTGACCTGACCCCCCATCACTTCCTTTCTCCTGTCCTCTCCTGCTCCATGTTTCCCATGGTGTTTCTTCTCCTCTGTCGACCTGACTTGACCTCCCTTCGTTTCCGTTCTCCTATCCTCACCTGCCGCGTGTTTCCCGAGTGCTTCTCATGCTCTCCCTCTTATATTGCTTTCTCTCCCTTAAATCCAGGAAGACTTGCTCTCATCAGAGACAAGGCACTCGAACCCGATGACACGGATGCCTTGTTCTCTCTTGGGGAACTAAGTCATACAAAACCAGCTCTGGATCAGCACCGGGATCTGATGGTATCTCCCACCCCATCATTTCGCATTTAGGTCTGGCAGAACTTGCATCCTTGCAGGTTATCAGCAAATCCTGGCAAACTGCCACAGTGCCCCAGAGCTGGAAACAAGCCACAATAGTTCCCATCCCAAAACCAAAGGAGCCTGGCAAGTACCGTCCCATCTCTCTTCTCAGCTGCCTTGGTAAAACAGCTGAGATGGTACTCAACAGGCTCCGATGGAAGACAGGATCCCCTCATGAACACCTGCATGGGTTCACAAGGGGTAAGAGCACTGTATACAGCATTTCCACACTCTTAAGCACAATGTGCACCTCCCCCGCCATGGTTGTCTTCCTAGACCTTGAGAAGGCTTTTGAATTGGCAAGCCCGCTTGCCATTCAAGAGACCCTAATCCACAAAGGAGTCAAAGGCAGACTCTTGACCTGGATAGCTGACTATTTTTAAAATAGGTCAGCAAATGTCAGATTTCAAGGCCAATTCTCGCAGCACATGCCACTTGAAAATGGAACTCCTCAGGGTGGGGTTCTCAGTCCAGCCCTGTTCAATACCCTCATGTCCAACATACTCGATATTCACCTGCCAGATGGATGCAAGATCATCTCTTATGCTGATGACTTGGCAATCACTGTCTAACTAGAGCTCAGTGTTGTCTGAACCTGGTGTCTGAAGTGTTGTAGGACAGGTCTAAAAATATCGGCAGCAAAATCCAAAGCAATAGCTCTGAGAACTAATGTCAGAAACAAATAACTCACTGTGTAGGGTATGGATCTGGAATGGTTGAAGGACTACCTATACCTTGGTGTGTGGATAGGACACACACTTTCAAAAAGGAGATCCAATACCTGCTTGACAGAACCAAGGAAAGCCTGTCAGTCATGAAAGTCATAACAGGAAGACACATAGGAGCAGGACACAAAGTACTCAGATCATTCTATGTACATGCTGTCCGTCCTATTATTGACTATGCATCTGTCGCCCTCATTGCTTCCAATACAACATTAAAAGAAAAAGTGGAAACAATACAAAACGAAGCAGGCAGGATCATTCTAGGTGCGCCCAAGTGGACAAAGGTCATCAACCTCCTCATGGAAGCTGATTTGCCGTCCATGGACACCAGAATTGATCTAGCGGCAGCACAACAAAACTACCAGTTGTTTGCGGACAACTCTTGGCTCACACATACAGCCAGAGTATTGATACGCTTTCAGCTAAAAGAACCATTGCTTGCCAAGGGCATGGACTCCCCTCACCCTGATTACAAAGAACCCTCGCCGTGGGCAAACGAAATGATCGAATTCTCAATTCTAAATCTTACAATGAGAAAAGATCAATATTCCATGCCTAGTCTAAAGGCACAAGAACAAAGGGTCATTGATCAAATAACTCCTCCGGTTAGCATAACATACTACACGGACGGATCCGTGGATCCCATTAACCATACTGCAGGCGCCGGCTTCACAACAAGGGATACCACAGCATCCATTAGGGTCACTGACAATGCCTCAACGCTCCAAGATGAAATGGTTGCGATTATGGATGCCCTGATACACGCGTCCCGAAGGGCAGGACACGTTGTCATTCACACAGATTCTAGAGCAACTATTGACAGCTTACAGCATAGCATGCCCCTTAACAACATCTACCTCCTGACAAAAGTACTAACCATAGCCCAAAGAATCCTCAGTCAGGGTAGAAGAATTATCATTAACTGGGTCCCAAGCCACAGCAGCATTCTCGGGAACGAGCTTGATAACAAACTAGCTGAAAAGGGCAGGGGTATGCCCCTATCCTCCATGATCCTTAAACCCAGTCGAAGGGGACTAAGCCTAAGAGCCAAAGCCACAGCATGTGTGGTCCTCCGGGGAGCACATAGAGAAAATATCACAAACTCGCTCACTGCTAAGTGGTACTCAGATGCTTCAGGCTATGAGCCACTGACTCCAAACACAAAAAGAGGTACCGAAGTCATACTATTCAGACTAAGACTAGGTTACCAATACGCTTGGCAAATTATTGACAATGAGACTGCCAGGGTATGTGAACACTGCGGCGAGTCTAATGCCACCCTGTTACATTACTTGCAGAATTGTGAACACACAATTTCTAAGAAAGGAACCACCCACCACAGCCGCCGGGCTGGTAAAACAGGTCTGTAACATGCTTACTCCATGGCAGCTGGATCGCTTGCTCGCAATTCAGCCACCACGATAAGCATGCAGTTCAAAGAAACCAGGAGTTAACTAGAAATAGTTAACACAGGCCGGGCCACTCCAGAGAAAAGGCCCGGGCGAAGCACGACTTCACAAATCTAACTGAACTGAATTTCCTTCTCCCTCTCTCCTAACTCCCTCACTCTTTACTTCCCCTCCTTGGCAAAGAAAGTCACTTTCATGCCAAGGACCTCAGCCAGAAGGAACTTTTCCTTCTCTCTCTTCATCGGAGGTTCCTGGCTCTCTACGAGGACTCCGGCGCCCATTCAGTATACATGCATGGCTCTATTATGCAGTGCCCAGCGCAAATCAGAGGTGATCTCGCCCAAAGACCTTCAGCCTCCCCCTTGATTTAATGCCTTCCCCCGGCAGCCGCTCTCGTCTCCTTGTGATGAGGCTACAGCTCTGCTTGCGGGGCGGTCGTTGGAGGGACATGGTTCTGGGGTCGTCGTGGAGGCCTACTAAAGAGAGGATTTGACTCCTCCACTTGTGGCGACCCCAGCTTGCGCGATCATTCTGTGTTTGCGCAATGCAAGTGGTAGTGCTTGCATTGACGCCAGCGAGACCAATTGTTCACGGTTGGACTCGCCCCTTGTAGCCCTGAATTTTCTATCACCACTACTTCGGCAATAGGATGACTCTTTGTGCACCTTCTGGCGAACTGGGCCCCATCTTCGGGCTCGTGCCCGGACGTGGGCAGACCTTTACCTCCTGCAGGGGAGGGTGTGTCTGGGGGTCTTAGCATGCCTGCCTTATGGTGCACATAGAGTTGCCACTCTTTGATAGGGACTGGTCTGGGAGACCTTCTTTAATTACCACTTTATTCCGCTCAGTTAGCCATGATTAGGCAGGTAGCTCCTGCTAAACTTTACCCCTTTACCCTGATGGCATGGCATGGTTGAGGTCAATTCCATTACCATGTTTCTGGAGAGCCCTTTGGGTGGCACTTCAGAAATGACCCTTTCCCAGGTGCTGATCCTTGGGTGGCCCCCTCTCCCGTCTCGTTGAGACGGCCTCCCCACTGACTAGCTCCCCGGGAAGCCATTAAGAGGTGTCATCCTCGAAACATATAACCTCATGATAGTGACATGACTCATGGTTCATAGTACTATCTTATCTTCTGTTGAGCCTTTGTGTGGCTTATCAGAATGTTGCCAGCAAAGAGGTGTCCTCCTTTATCACAAACCATGAAAACCCCCTAGTCACATTAGTCCTTGGGTGGCCCCCTCTCCCTCTTGTTGAGGCGGCCCTCCCCACTGACTGGCTTACTAGAAAGGGGCTATAGCCGAAATAGAGGTGTCATCCTCACACCGAACAAACCTGATCTCATCTTCCTTGGCTGATCGGTCACTGGACGCTTCCTCTTCCTCCCGTTGAGGCAGCCTCCCCACTGACTGACACCTAGGAAGAGCTGAGTTCTCCTTTTAATGATGCTTATCCAGTAGAAGGCCTTGCATCCCTTCTGGTCTCTCCCCAGAGGTTTTGTGAGGCAGGAGTCCTGGAGGTTGAGCGATGCCGCCAATCAGTACATCCTGCGGCTAGCAACACGCCTCTTTGGCCCTCTATGCCAGCGAGAAGGGTGGC
>NC_091550.1:937604-940637 GCF_042767895.1 Penaeus vannamei
TTACTGTTCTATTCATTATCATTTTCATCACTATCATTATTATCAATGTAATTAATATTGCTTCCATTATTATCATTTCTAATAACAGTATCAATACCGTTAATAATTTTCATTATCATCACCATCATCACCATCACCATCTATCTCATTATCGTCATCATCATCACCTCCATCTTCCTCCTCCTCCTCTTCCTCCTCGTCATCATCATCACCATCTTTCTCCTTCTCCTCCTCTTCCTCCTCGTCATCATCATCACCATCTTTCTCCTCCTCCTCCTCCTCATCATCATCATCATCATCATCATCATCATCATCACCATCTTTCTCCTCCTCCTCCTCATCATCGTAATCAGCATCATCGCCATCATCATCACCATCAATCTCCTCCTCCTCATCATCATCATCATCGAATTATCATCATCACCATCAATCTCCTCCTCCTTATCATCATCATCGAATCATCATCATCAACATCAATCTCCTTCTCCTCCTCCTCATCATCATCATCATCATTCTCCTCCTCCTCCTCATCATCATCATCATCATCACCACCACCACCACCATCATCACCCGGCCTTCACAGCCCCCAGTCAGCGGACACAGCGCCCCTTCACCCCCCCCCCCCTTCCCCCCCTTCCCCCCATTCCCCAGCCGGCAAGAATCCCCCCCACCCCCCACCCCTCCCCACCCCACCCCCACCCCGGCAAGAATCCCCCCCCTTACCCCTCCCCCCCCACCCCCACCCCTCCCCCCCCCGGCCTTGGCATCCACGTGGCCGACCCCGAAGCCTAAGCGACGATGTAAACAAACGCCCACCCACACCGCCCGGTTTGTTGTTGTTTTTTGGGGGGTTGTGTCACGTGGCGCTGAGTGCTTTGTCGAGATGGGTTGCGTGTGGGTGTGTGGGTGTTTGGGGGTGTGTAGGTTGGTGGGTGTGAGTGTGTGTGTGTGTGAGTTGAGTTTGTGTGTGGGTGTTTGGGTGTGTGTGTGTGTGTGTTCGTTGAGTTTTGTGTGTGTGTGTGTGTGTTCGTTGAGTTTTATTGTGTGTGTGTGTGTGTGTGAGTTGAGTTTTTTTTTTTTTGTGTGTGTGTGTGTGTTCGTTGAGCTATATTTTGTGTGTGTTTTTTTGCGTTTTGTTTGGGTACGTTTACGGGGAAGGGGTTGAGGAGGGGGGGGGAGGGGAGGGGGTTGTTGTGTAGGTGTGTGTGTGTGTGTTGTTGAATGTCTGTGCGTATTCGTTAAGGTGCTTGTGTGTGTATGGATATGTGTATGTGTTTTTGTGTATGTTTATGTTTTTTTCCAGTTGGCATTTTAACTTTTTTATTATTTGATGCCATTAAAAAAAATATGGGGTTGCCATTTGTGATTTTTATTATACTAAGCATGTTTTTATATATTTTTCCCGCAATTATCCTCTCTCTCTCTCTCTCTCTCTCTCTCTCTCTCTCTCTCTCTCTCTCTCTCTCTCTCTCTCTCTCTCTCTCTCTCTCTCTCTCTCTCTCTCTCTCTCTCTCTCTCTCTCTTTCTCTTTCTCTTTCTCTTTCAGTCTGTCTGTCTCTCTTTCTCTCTCTCTCTCTCTCTCTCTCTCTCTCTCTCTCTCTCTCTCTCTCTCTCTCTCTCTCTCTCTCTCTCTCTCTCTCTCTCTCTCTATATCTGTCTCTCTCCGTCTCTCTCTCTCTCTCTCGCAATTATCCTTAGATTTTTTACTGTTTGCAATTATTTTTTACATGTGATTGCAATGCACTCTAGATGGTATTTACTTCCGGTTATCATTTATTTGTCGTGATGACCTTTATTGAGGTCACAATAATATTTATACCAAACAGGATGGATGTTTGTATTATCTTTTTTTCCATCATTATCATCATCATCATTTATTGTTATTATTTTCATTTATTGTTATTATTTTCATTTATTGTTATTATTTTCATTTATTGTTATTGTTTATTATTTATCATTGTAATGCTTATTTATCATTATTATTATCACCATTTATCATTATCATTTTCAATATAATTATCATCATTGTTATTATATTTGTTGTTGTTTTAATATCACCATGATCATTATTATCAATCATCATTATTGTCATCATCTAGTAGTCACTGATTAAGTTATTAATTAATCAGAGAGCTACAAGGCGAATTAATATTAATAACATGAACTAAAAATCTGATGTGATATTTTCCATTCGTTATTTTATTTACTTGTGATTTTTATGCACTTGAAGATATTATTTATATATACTTGTAGATATTAATAACATTATAATAATAATAACGTAATTATTATATTATTAATAATTATTATAATAATTATAATAATAACTTGTAGATATTATTTATATATACTTGTAGATATTAATAATATTATAATAATAATAACTTGTAATTATTATATTATTAATAATTATTATAATAATTATGATAATAACTTGTAGATATTATTTATATATACTTGTAGATATTAATAACATTATAATAATAATAACTTGTAATTATTATATTATTAATAATTATTATAATAATTATGATAATAACTTGTAGATATTATTTATATATACTTGTAGATATTAATAACATTATAATAATAATAACTTGTAATTATTATATTATTAATTATTATTATAATAATTATAATAATAACTTGTAGATATTATTTATATATACTTGTAGATATTAATAATATTTATAGCATATATGACGGATGTTTGGATTCTCTTTTGGATACGAAATCGGATCCAACACCATTTATTGATTTCTTAATACGATCGAATGCTTTCTCTGAATATTGGTTCCTGGTATTATTAATTCCCTTATTTTTTTTTTTTTTTTTTTTTTTTTTTTTTTTTTTTTTTTTTTTTTTGTAATCAAGATAATTTTCATGTGTATGTTGGATTTCCTCTTAAAAAAAAAAAAAAAAAAAAGAAAAAAGGAAAAAAATATATATATATTTGGTCTGTTAATTTAGTATTAAATGTTAAATATTGTACTGTAGGTTAAAATATAATTAATAATAAAAAATATTGAAATA
>NC_091550.1:956137-963637 GCF_042767895.1 Penaeus vannamei
AAAATAATATCTCCGCCAGGGATGAGAAAGGAGGCAGCTGAGCCAACGATGGAGAAAATAATATCTCCGCCAGGGATGAGAAAGGAAGAGGGTGAGCCAATGATGGAGAAAATAATATCTCCGCCAGGGATGAGAAAGGAAGCAGGAGAGCCACTGATGGAGAAAATAATATCTCCGCCAGGGATGAGAAAGGAAGCAGGAGAGCCACTGATGGAGAAAATAATACCTCCGCCAGGGATGAGAAAGGAAGCAGCTGAGCCAACGATGGAGAAAATAATATCTCCGCCAGGGATGAGAAAGGAAGAGGGTGAGCCAACGATGGAGAAAATAATATCTCCGCCAGGGATGAGAAAGGAAGCAGGTGAGCCAATGAAGGAGAAAATAATATCTCCGCCAGGGATGAGAAAGGAAGAGGGTGAGCCACTGATGGAGAAAATAATATCTCCGCCAGGGATGAGTGTAACTCCGCCAGGGATAAAGCAAGAAGGTGAGCCATTGGCGAGAAGGAGTGTAGATCCGCTAATACTGACATGAGCTCCTGAAATGATGCAAGAACCTCCGACAAGAATGACGAACTGATCTCCATTGAAGGTTTTCACACCTCCGGCACTTTGAGCATCTCCCTCATGATGGCTCTTTGGTCGATGGCCCACGAGTCGCGTGTCATGTAATAAATATAATCGGAATAAATTTGCAATAGAGAATTGAATTAGTAAAATATCCCTATATTCTAGGAGCGAAAAAGTCGATTTGAAATCATTGACTAAAAGAAGATTGACCAAGCACGCACATAGACAAAAATATATTTATATATATAAATATACATTTATCTCTCTCTCTGTCTGTCTGTCTGTCTCTCTCTCTCTCTCTCTCTCTCTCTCTCTCTCTCTCTCTCTCTCTCTCTCTCTCTCTCTATATATATATATATATATATATATATATATATATATATATATTGTGTGTGTGTGTGTGTGTGTGTGTGTGTAAACACAGTGGACACGTATTACTAACACAAAAACAGAAACGCAACCCTTTATATATATATATATATATATATATATATATATATATAAACACACACATACATACATATATATATATATATATATATATATATATATATATATATATATGTATGTATGTATGTATGTATGTATGTAGAAACATATGAGAGGCAATACACAACCACTGGGTTGTTTTTGGTATGGTGCTCACGGGACCTGTGTGAGGCAAACAACACAGTGACTGCTTGACCCTAGCCTCCCTCAGGACACCAGCCGATTGACCTGATCGGGCCGGGATCAGGCCACCCTTCTCGCTGGCATAGAGGGCCAAAGAGGCGTGTTGCTAGACGCAGGGCGTACTGATTGGCGGCATCGCTCAACCTCCAGGACTCCTGTCTCACAAAACCTCTGGGGAGAGACCAGAAGGGATGCAAGGCCTCCTACTGGATAAGCATCATTAAAAGGAGAACTCAGCTCTTCCTAGGTGTCTGTCAGTGGGGAGGCTGCCTCAACGGGAGGAAGAGGAAGCGTCCAGTGACCGGCCAGCCAAGGAAGATGAGATCAGGTTTGGTGAGAGGATGGCACCTCTATTTCAGCTATAGCCCTTTCTAGTAAGCCAGTCAGTGGGGAGGGCCTCCCAAAAGGGAGAGGGGGCCACCCAAGGACCAGTGTGACTAGGGTGTTTTCGTGGTTTGTGATAGAGGATGACACCTCTTTGCTGGCAGCATTCTGATAAGCCACACAAAGGCTCAACAGAAGATAGGATAGTACCATGTCATTCCACTATCATGTTATATGTTTCGAGGATGACACCTCTTAATGGCTTCCCGGGGAGCTAGTCAATGGGGAGGCAGTCTCAACGAGACGGGAGAGAGGGCCACCCAAGGATCAGCACCTGGGAAAGGGTCGTTTCTGAAGTGCCACCCAAAGGGCTCTCCAGAAACATGGTAATGGAATTGACCTCAACCATGCCATGCCATCAGGGTAAAGGGGTAAAGTTTAGCAGGAGCTACCTGCCTAATCATGGCTAACTGAGCGGAATAAAGTGGTAATTAAAGAAGGTCTCCCAGACCAGTCCCTATCAAAGAGTGGCAACTCTATGTGCACCATAAGGCAGGCATGCTAAGACCCCCCCAGACACACCCTCCCCTGCAGGAGGTAAAGGTCTGCCCACGTCCGGGCACGAGCCCGAAGATGGGGCCCAGTTCGCCAGAAGGTGCACAAAGAGTCATCCTATTGCCGAAGTAGTGGTGATAGAAAATTCAGGGCTACAAGGGGCGAGTCCAACCGTGAACAATTGGTCTCGCTGGCGTCAATGCAAGCACTACCACTTGCATTGCGCAAACACAGAATGATCGCGCAAGCTGGGGTCGCCACAAGTGGAGGAGTCAAATCCTCTCTTTAGTAGGCCTCCACGACGACCCCAGAACCATGTCCCTCCAACGACCGCCCCGCAAGCAGAGTTGTAGCCTCATCACAAGGAGACGAGAGCGCTTGCTGGGGGAAGGCTTTAAGGGGGAGGCTGAAGGTCTTTGGGCGAGATCACCTCTGATTTGTGCTGGGCACTGCATAATGGAGCTATGCATGTATGTAGAATGGGCGCCGGAATCCTCGTAGAGAGCCAGGAACCTCCGATGACGAGAGAGAAGGAAAAGTTCCTTCTGGCTGAGGTCCTTGGTATGAAAGTGACTTTCTTTGCCAAGGAGGGGAAGTAAAGAGTGAGGGAGTTAGGAGAGAGGGAGAAGGAAATTCAGTTCAGTTAGATTTGTGAAGTCGTGCCTTTTCTATGGAGTGGCCCGGCCTGTATTAACTATTTCTAGTTAACTCGTGGTTTCTTTGAACTGCATGCTTATCGTGGAGGCTGAATTGCGAGCAAGCGATCCAGCTGCCATGGAGTAAGCATGTTACAGACCTGTTTTACCAGCCCGGCGGCTGTGGTGGGTGGTCCCTGTCTTAGAAATCGTGTGTGTTCACAATTCTGTAAGTAATGTAACGGTGGCATTAGACTTGCCGCAGTGTTTGCATACCCTGGCAGTCTCATTGTCAATAATTTGCTAAGCGTATTGGTAACCTAGTCTTATTCTGAATAGTATGACTTCGGTACCTCTTTTTGTGTTTGGAGGAAGGGACAGTGGCTCATAGCCTGAAGCATCTGAGTACCACTGAACAGTGAGCGAGTTTGTGATATTTTCTCTATGTGCTCCCCGGAGGACCACACATGCTGTGGCTTTGGCTCTTTGGCTTAGTCCCCTTCGACTAGGTTTAACGATCATGGAGGATAGGGGCATACCCCTGCCCTTTTCAGCTAGTTTGTCATCAAGCTCGTTCCCGAGAATGCTGATGTGGCTTGGGACCCAGTTAATTATAATTCTTCTACCCTGACAGGATTGTTTGGGCTATGGTTAGTACTGTTGTCAGGAGGTAGATGTTGTTAAGGGGGATGCTATGCTGTAAGCTGTCAATAGTTGCTCTAGAATCTGTGTGAATGACAACGTATCCTGCCCTTAGGGACGCGTGTATCAGGGCTTCCATAATCGCAACCATTTCAGCTTGGAGCGTTGAGGCATTGTCAGTGACCCTAATGGATGCTGTGGTATCCCTTGTTGCGGAGCCGGTGCCTGCAGTATGGCTTATGGGATCCACGGATCCGTCCGTGTAGTATGTTATGCTACCGGAGGAGTTATTTGATCAATGACCCTTTGTGCTTGTGCCTTTAGACTAGGCATGGAATATTGATCTTTGAGAATTCGATCATTTCGTTTGCCCACGGCGGGGGTTCTTTGTAGTCAGGGTGAGGGGAGTCCATGCCCTTGGCAAGCAATGGTTCTTTTAGCTGAAAGCATATCAATACTCTGGCTGTGTGTGTGAGCCAAGAGTTGTCCGTAAACAACTGGTAGTCTTGTTGTAGGCGTCTGAGTACTCTTTCCATAACCATGGTATAGGTAGTCCTTAACCCATTCCAGACCCATACCCTGCACAGTGAGTTTTTTGTTTCTGACATTAGTTCTCAGAGCTATTGCTTTGGATTTTGCTGCCGATATTTTTAGACCTGTCCTACAACACTCTTCAGACACCAGGTTCAGACAACGCTGAGCTCTAGTTAGACAGTGATTGCCAGAGGCTATGATTGCCAAGTCATCTGCATAAGAGATGATCTTGCATCCCTCTGGCAGGTGGATGTCGAGTATGTTGGACATGAGTGTATTGAATAGGGTTGGACTGAGAACCCCACCCTGGGGACTTCCATTTTCAAGTGGCATGTGCTGCGAGAGGTGGCCTTGAAATCTGACATTTGCTGACCTATTTTTAAAATAATCAGCTATCCAGGCCAAGAGTCTGCCTTTGATTCCTTTGTGGATTAGGGTCTCGTGAATGGCAAGTGGGATTGCAAATTCAAAAGCCTTCTCCAGGTCTAGGAAGACAACCACAGCGGGTGAGGTGCAGATAGTGCTTAAGAGTGTGGAAATGCTGTGTGCAGTGCTCTTATCCCTTGTGAACCCATGCAGGTGTTCATGAGGGGGTCCCGTCTTCCATCGGAGCCTGTTGAGTACAATCTCAGCTGTTTTACCCAGGCAGCTGAGAAGAGAAATGGGACGGTACTTGCCAGGCTCCTTTGGTTTTGGGATGGGAACTATTGTGGCTTGTTTCCAGCTCTGGGGTACCGTGGCGGTTTGCCAGGATTTGTTGATAACTTGCAAGGATGCAAGTTCTCCTGCCAGACCTAAATACGAAATGATGGGGTGGGAAATCCCATCAGATCCTGATGCTGATCCAGAGCTGGTTTTGTATGACTCTTAGTTCCCCAAGAGAGAACAAGGCATCCGTGTCATCGGGTTCGAGTGCCTTGTCTCTGATGAGAGCAAGTCTTCCTGGATTTAAGGGAGAGAAAGCAATATAAGAGGGAGAGAATGAGAAGCACTCGGGAAACACGCGGCAGGTGAGGATAGGAGAACGGAAACGAAGGGAGGTCGTCAGGTCGACAGAGGAGAAGAAACACTATGGGAAACACGGAGCAGGAGAGGATAGGAGAAAGGAAGTGAAGGGTGGTCAGGTCAGGTCAAAGGATCAGGCGGTCTATGAGAAGGGTGACCGGCATAGGGCAGGAGACGGAGGATGTGGGAGGCGAAGAGACTGTTGGCAGGAGAAAAACCGCTGTTCAAGTTGAAATTGGGCAGCAGCTTAATCAGATAAGATTCCATCAGTCTGTGGGCATGGACATCGGCAGAAGGGAATACTGTGCACTGCTTTCCAGTCCATCTGATGACAAGTGTCCCACTGATGGCAGAAGAGGGCATTGTTGCTGTGTCCCCTGGATACAGCATACTTATTCTGAAACAGACGCTTTGTAAGACTGTCGCCTGTTTCACCAATATACTGCTTATCACAGGAGGCACACAGAACAGTATAGGTGCCCACCTTCAGGGTAGAGGGAGGGCAGATCTCATCAGTGTAAGGCAGGCTGAGGACAGGCAGGTGAGGGGTCTCGTTAGGAGGGGAGTCACTGTAGAAAGTAAGCCGCGCCCTGGATAACGCGACGTCGAGAACATGACGAGGGTAGCCCAGTTTGGAGAACGGACGACGAAGGAAATTGATCTCTCTATCCAGATACTAGGGGTCACAGATGCGGAGGGCGTGAAGGAACAGCGAGGTGGCAACCCCCCTCTTCACATGCAGTGGATGGTATGAGAAGTGTATGTACATGCCACTGTGCATAGGTTTAGTGTATACATAAAAGGAGAAATGATCAGTAGAACAATGGTCAAGAGTGTCCAAGAAGGAGAGCTTGTTGTCAACCTCCCATTCCACCCTGAAACGGATAGAAGGAGAAAGAGAGTTCAGCTGCGACAGAAAATCGGGAAACAGGGCAGGGTCATGGGGCCAGAGAGCAAAGACGTCGACGTATCTCGGCCACATGAAAGGACGAAGGGGAGATGGAAGGGAGGAGTTCCGATTCGAAGAACTCCATGTACACGTCAGCCAGAACAGGGGAGAGAGGTGAGCCCATGACAACATCGAAGGTTTGTGAGTAGAAGCGACCCTCAAAGAAGGAATTCGACACCACACACAGACGAATCAGCTGGGTGAAGATGTCAGTGGGAAGATGAAGATGAGGATCCTCAGCAGGGAGCTTCCTCTGAAGGAAAGCGAGGACGTCATCAAGCGGGACCTTGGTGAACAGGGAGACGACATCCAAGCTCAGCATGAACGCCGGCGAGACACCACTGACACGGGAGATGAAGTCCTCAGAGTGAAGGTGAGCTGGAGGAAAGAACCCACCGTCGATGAAGGCTAGCGTACTCTAACATGCGAAAGCGAGAAATACCTCAGTCTATCAGATTTTGTAGCGAATCCATAATTACGATGAAATAATCGGGGAATTCTGAACTGGGATGCTTGCATTGCGAAAGCTTGCAAAAGAATTCTTTCATGTCACTCTTCTTAATTACAAAAGGCTTCAAGACGAGCCTCCAAGGCACAGGATAATGTTTCAATACCGTATAGCAAAACTGGCATTATCAGGGCCTTGAAAACCTGTAGCTTGGTCCTTCTGCACAGGTACCGACATCTCCAAATATTCTTGTCGAGAGAGTTCATGACCCCTGCTGCCAGGCCAATCCGTCTGCTGACTTACTGGTCTGACAGCCCAGAATTATGAACTACACCACCAAGGTATGTAAAGCTTTCTGTGACTTCAATGACCTTGCCGCAAGCATGTACCGACTGAACAGGTTCTCCTAGCAAGTCCCCAAAGTCCTGGACCTTGGTCTTGGTCCAGGAGACCTTTAGGCTCAAGGGTTTCGCTTCATTGCTAAATGCATCCAGAGCCACCACCAAGGTTTCCGCTTAGATAGAATAGCAACATCATCAGCAAAGTCAAGGTCTGTAACCTTGATATTGCCCAGTGTTGCTCCACAATGACTTTGAACAGTAGCTCTGCCCAGTATCCAGTCCATGCAAGTGTTGAAAAGAGTTGGTGCAAGGACGCAGCCTTGCCTCACTCCTGAACTAACAGGAAAGAAGCTCTACGGGCCCCCACCACACTCTACAGCACTTTCAGCACCAGTATACAGACTTGCTATTAGTCCAATAATCCTTGCTGGAATTCCTCTCAGTCTCAAGATCTCCCAGAGTGATTCCCGATGCACTTAATCGAACGCCTTCTTGAGGTCGATGTAAGCTGCAAGCAGCCCAAGTCCGAATTCACGGCGGCGCTCTACAATGACTCGAAGCGCAAGGATACGGTCTATTGTAGACTTAACAGGAGTGATTCCAGATTGCTCCGGTCTCTGGTGCCTCAGTAGATGGTCTCTGATATGTCTCAGAAGGATGTGGGCGAGAACCTTGCCTGGCATACTGAGCAGTGTGGTGCCTCGGTGATTGCTGCAGTCCGCTTCCAGAGAGTGATGACCACACTCCTCAACAGGTCAGGAGGAACAGTACCGGACCGCCAGGTGGCAGCCAGGACAGCATGTAACCCGTGCGCCATAGGTTCACC
>NC_091550.1:967992-972992 GCF_042767895.1 Penaeus vannamei
ACAATGCCTCAACGCTCCAAGCCCAAAATGGTTGCGATTGGAAGCCCTGATACACGCGTCCTAAGGGCGGATTGCGATTGTCATTCACACAAGGATTCTAGAGCAACTATTGACAGCTTACAGCATAGCATCCCCCTTAACAACATCTACCTCCTGACAACAGTACTAACCATAGCCCAAACAATCCTGTCAGGGTAGAAGAATTATAATTAACTGGGTCCCAAGCCACATCAGCATTCTCGGGAACGAGCTTGATGACAAACTAGCTGAAAAGGGCGAGGGTATGCCCCTATCCTCCATGATCGTTAAACCTAGTCGAAGGGGACTAAGCCAAGAGCCAAAGCCACAGCATGTGGTCCTCAGGGAGCACATAGAGAAAATATCACAAACTCGCTCACTGTTCAGTGGTACTCAGATGTAATTCGCGAGCCTGTCCCTTCCTCCAAACACAAAAAGTACCGAAGTCATACTATTCAGACAAAGACTAGGTTACCAGTGCGCTTGGCAAATTATTGACAACGAGACTGCCAGGTTATGCAAACACTGCGGCGAGTCTAACACCACCCTGTTACATTACTTATAGAATTGTGAACACACAATTTCTAAGACAGGGACCACCCACCACAGCCGCCCGGCAGGATAAACGGGTCTGTAACATGCTTACTCCGTAGCAGCTGGATCGCTTGCTCGCAATTCAGCCACCGCGATAAGCATGCAGTTCAAAACCACGAGACAACTAGAAATGGTTAATACAGGCCGGGCCACTCCATAGAAAAGGCACGACTTCACAAATCTAACTGAACTGAATTTCCTTCTCCCTCTCCCTAACTCCCTCACTCTTTACTTCCCTCCTTGGCAAAGAGAAAGTCACTTTCATACCAAGGACCTCAGCCAAGAAGGAACTTTTCCTTCTCTCTCGTCATCGGAGGTTCCTGGCTCTCTACGGGGATTCCGGCGCCCATTCACATACATACATAAGCTCAGCTGGCAGTACCCAGCACAAATCAGAGGTGATCTCGCCCAAAGACCTTCAGCCTCCCCCTTAAAGCCTTCCCCCAGCAAAAGCGCTCTCGTCTCCTTGTGATGAGGCTACAACTCTGCTTGCGGGGCGGTCGTTGGAGGGACATGGTTCTGGGGTCGTCGTGGAGGCCTACTAAAAGAGGATTTGACTCCTCCACTTGTGGCGACCCCAGCTTGCGCGATCATTCTGTGTTTGCGCAATGCAAGTGGTAGTGCTTGCATTGACGCCAGCGAGACCAATTGTTCACGGTTGGACTCGCCCCTTATGCTCTAATTTTTCTATCACCACTACTTCGGCAATAGGATGACTCTTTGTGCACCTTCTGGCGAACTGGGCCCATCTTCGGGCTCGTGCCCGGACGTGAGCCAGACCTTTACCTCCTGCAGGGGAGGGTGTGTCTGGGAGGTCTTAGCATGCCTGCCTTATGGTGCACATAGAGTTGCCACTCTTTGATAGGGACTGGTCTGGGAGACCTTCTTTAATTACCACTTTATTCCGCTCAGTTAGCCATGATTAGGCAGGTAGCTCCTGCTAAACTTTACCCCTTTACCCTGATGGCATGGCATGGTTGAGGTCAATTCCATTACCATGTTTCTGGAGAGCCCTTTGGGTGGCACTTCAGAAACGACCCTTTCCAGAGTGCTGATCCTTGGGTGGCCCTCTCTCCCGTCTCGTTGAGACTGCCTCCCCATTGACTAGCTCCCCGGGAAGCCATTAAGAAGGTGTCATCCTCGAAACATATAACATGATAGTGGAATGACATGGTACTATCCTATCTTCTGTTGAGCCTTTGTGTGGCTTATCAGAATGCTGCCAGCAAGAGGTGTCATCCTCTATCACAAACCACGAAAACACCCTAGTCACACTGGTCCTTGGGTGGCCCCCTCTCCCTTTGGGAGGCCCTCCCCACTGACTGGCTTACTAGAAAGGGCTATAGCTGAAATAGAGGTGCCATCCTCTCACCAAACCTGATCTCATCTTCCTTGGCTGGCCAGGTCACTGGACGCTTCCTGCTTCCTCCCAGGTGCTGAGCCCAGCCTCCCCACCAGCCAGACACCCTAGGAAGAGCTGAGTTCTCCTTTTAATGATACTTATCCAGTAGGAGGCCTTGCATCCCTTCTGGTCTCTCCCCAGAGGTTTTGTGAGACAGGAGTCCTGGAGGTTGAGCGATGCCGCCAATCAGTACGCCCTGCGTCTGGCAACACACGCCTCTTTGGCCCTCTATGCCAGCGAGAAGGGTGGCCTGATCCCGGCCCGATCAGGTCAATCGGCTGGTGTCCTGAGGAGGCTAGGGTCAAGCAGTCACTGTGTTGTTTGCCTCACACAGGTCCCGTGAGCACCATACCAAAAACAACCCAGTGGTTGTGTATTGCCTCTCATATGTTTCTACATACATACATACATACATACATACATATATATATATATATATATATTGTATGTATGTGTGTGTTTATATATATATATATATATATATATATATATATATATAAAGGGTTGCGTTTCTGTTTTTGTGTGTTAGTAATACGTGTCACTGTGTTTACACACACACACACACACACACACACACAATATATATATATATATATATATATATATATATATATATATATACAGAGAGAGAGAGAGAGAGAGAGAGAGAGAGAGAGAGAGAGAGAGAGAGAGAGAGAGACAGACAGACAGACAGAGAGATAAATGTATATTTATATATATAAATATATTTTTGTCTATGTGCGTGCTTGGTCAATCTTCTTTTAGTCAATGATTTCAAATCGACTTTTCGCTCCTAGAATATAGGGATATTTTACTAATTCAATTCTCTGTGCAAATTTATTCCGATTATATTTATTACATGACACGCGACTCGTGGGCCATCGACCAAAGAGCCATCATGAGGAGATGCTCAAAGTGCCGGAGGAGTGTGAAAACCTTCAATGGAGATCAGTTCGTCATTCTTGTCGGAGGTTCTTGCATCATTTCAGGAGCTCATGTCGGTATTAACGGATCTACACTCCTTCTCGCCAATGGCTCACCTTCTTGCTTTATCCCTGGCGGAGTTACACTGTCCCTGGCGGAGATATTATTTTCTCCATCAGTGGCTCACCCTCTTCCTTTCTCATCCCTGGCGGAGATATTATTTTCTCCTTCATTGGCTCACCTGCTTCCTTTCTCATCCCTGGCGGAGATATTATTTTCTCCATCGTTGGCTCCACCCTCTTCCTTTCTCATCCCTGGCGGAGATATTATTTTCTCCATCATTGGCTCAGCTGCTTCCTTTCTCATCCCTGGCGGAGGCTATTATTTTCTCCATCAGTGGCTCTCCTGCTTCCTTTCTCATCCCCTGGCGGAGAATATTATTTTCTCCATCAGTGGCTCTCCTGCTTCCTTTCTCATCCCTGGCGGAGATATTATTTTCTCCATCATTGGCTCACCCTCTTCCTTTCTCATCCCTGGCGGAGATATTATTTTCTCCATCGTTGGCTCAGCTGCCTCCTTTCTCATCCCTGGCGGAGATATTATTTTCTCCATCGGTGGCTCTCCTGCTTCCTTTCTCATCCCTGGCGGAGATATTATTTTCTCCATCATTGGCTCATCTGCTTCCTTTCTCATCCCTGGCGGAGATATTATTTTCTCCTTCCTTGGCTCAGCTGCTTCCTTTCTCATCCCTGGCGGAGATATTATTTTCTCCTTCATTGGCTCACCTGCTACTTTCTCATCCCTGGCGGAGATATTATTTTCTCCATCTTTGGCTCAGCTGCTTCCCTTCTCATCCCTGGCGGAGATATTATTTTCTCCATCGTTGGCTCAGCTGCTTCCTTCCTCATCCCCTGGCGGAGATATTATTTTCTCCATCGTTGGCTCTACCCTCTTCCTTTCTCATCCCTGGCGAGAATATTATTTTCTCCATCATTGGCTCACCCTCTTCCTTTCTCATCCCTGGCGGAGATATTATTTTCTCCATCATTGGCTCACCCTCTTCCTTTCTCATCCCTGGCGGAGATATTATTTTCTCCATCGTTGGCTCAGCTGCTTCCTTTCTCATCCCTGGCGGAGATATTATTTTCTCCATCGTTGGCTCATCTGCTTCCTTTCTCATCCCTGGCGGAATATTATTTTTTCTCCTTCATTGGCTCACCCTCTTCCTTTCTCATCCCTGGCGGAGATATTATTTTCTCCATCATTTCTCACCCTCTTCCCTTTCTCATCCCTGGCGGAGATATTATTTTCTCCATCGTTGGCTCAGCTGCTTCCTTTCTCATCCCTGGCGGAGATATTATTTTCTCCATCAGTGGCTCAGCCTCTTCCTTTCTCATCCCTGGCGGAGATATTATTTTCTCCATCAGTGGCTCACCCTCTTCCTTTCTCATCCCTGGCGGAGATATTATTTTCTCCATCATTTTCTCACCCTCTTCCTTTCTCATCCCTGGCGGAGATATTATTTTCTCCATCAGTGGCTCACCTGCTTCCTTTCTCATCCCTGGCGGAGATATTTTCTCCATCGTTGGCTCAACTGCTTCCTTTCCCTCATCCCTGGCGGAGATATTATTTTCTCCCTCAGTGGCTCCACCTGCTTCCTTTCTCATCCCTGGCCGGAGATATTATTTTCTCCATCATTTGGCTCAGCTGCTTCCTTTCTCATCCCTGGCGGAGATATTATTTTCTCCCTCAGTGGCTCAGTTCTTCCTTTCTCATCCCTGGCGGAGATATTATTTTCCGTCGTTGGCTCAACTGCTTCCTTTCTCATCCCTGGCGGAGATATTATTTTCTCCTTCATTTTCTCACCGCTTCCTTTCTCATCCCTGGCGGAGATATTATTTTCTCCATCAGTGGCTCACCCTGCTTCCTTTCTCATCCCTGGCGGAGATATTATTTTCTCCTTCATTTTCTCACCCGCTTCCTTTCTCATCCCTGGCGGAGATATTATTTTCTCCATCAGTGGCTCACCCTCTTCCTTTCTCATCCCTGGCGGAGATATTAT
>NC_091550.1:1002992-1010492 GCF_042767895.1 Penaeus vannamei
GATGGTAGAGTTTAATTCTGTATAAGTTTTTAGCTATGAAGTTTTAATGTGTGATATGGACTGTGAAAAATTTGAAATGAGACTGTATTTATGAAATTTATATTCATGTTTTCAGAAAATTGTGCTAGTTTCATGAAACAGAGAAATCTGTAAATGCAGTTTATTTGTGATAGTTGATGAATATTGTATATATTTACTATTGGTAATGTTACATGATGTATGATAAATGAGGGACAGTCACAGGTCATGGTTCCACATTGCTGGAGGTTGTAGCATGAGATGCATAATTAAAGAGGAGAGATCCTGGTTTTTGTTAAGTGCAAGGATTTATATGAGTAATGTTATGTGAGCTGAATATGTAAAGGCAGTTCCAGTTATAGTGAGAGAGTCATATCAAGAGCTGATCCGTTGAGAGGATGGAGGCAGTCAACTTGAGAGGGCAGAATAATTTGATTTATAAGACATTATTATTATTTTAGATGAAAACAGTGGAAGCATCATAATTGATGAGAGAAGATAAATATAGATATTCTTATTAGTTTATAGTGATGGTTT
The DNA here is from genome assembly GCF_042767895.1 of Penaeus vannamei. Lineage (NCBI taxonomy): Eukaryota > Metazoa > Arthropoda > Malacostraca > Decapoda > Penaeidae > Penaeus > Penaeus vannamei. The sequence continues at coordinate 1,003,548 of NC_091550.1, forward strand.
GAAATGATATATATGTGCAGTTAGATATGAATACTTATAATAGATATTTCCTTGTCCTGCTCTCTCTCAGATGAAGCCTGAGATGCTCATTTAAACCCAATGAGGAAGATCAAATGGTTTGTTAAGTCAGTATTATGAATGAAATTATATTGTAGTATGATGTTGAAAATATTTGGAAAGGACAGGACATATTGTACATGCTGCATTAGATTTCCTTTTACAGGCAACTAGAAAGCAGAAGATATTCTTTGAATCAGGTTCAATGAAGAAACATTTATAGTAATTTGAGTTGATGGTAAAATGTTGAAAGGCATGTGTAGTATAAAGTGGGAAGTCTAGGGCAGGTAGCTATCCACATTTGCCTGGAAGTCTAAAAGCTGGAAGGTTGCAGTAACTGAAAGAGGCGAACACAGAATTTTTGGATCCTTTTGTTTTTAGGACATTTATTATTTATTTGTATCTGACACATTGTGAAGATGTCCACTTATTTAGGATTGGAGAAGATAAAATTAGATTTTAGGTCTTTATCGTGTATGGTTTTGAATGTTATTTTAGGTTAATTAAATTTTGAGTACTTGATTTATAGAACTAGTGAGAGATGCTCAAGTTCTATTTCAAGATTGGAAATGCAAGGAAGAAAAGAAATAGAATCATGGTAAGCATGCAGTTCTTATTATTGTGTATATAAAGGTTTGAATTGGGAATATTTTGTAATATGATTATTAACTATTGGTGCAAATGTTAGATCCACTGAAAAATGTACTTGAAATAAATGATGGGACTCGAATTTCACAGTTGCTGTTCCACTGGTTTACCATCATTGACTTTTGAGGTTTTTGTTAAGCCTGCATTGATAGACTTTGCATTTTAAACAGATTCACCATAGCATGGTGATGGAAGATCCAGAATGAGTTTTTCAGTTTTAAGTGCAAGGTATGTATTATGAATGAAGTATCATGGTATTATATTAGTTGAGCTATGATGAGTAAAATGTTGTAAAGGCAGTTCCATGTGTAGTGATAAAGTGACAAGGCAGCACAAGCTCACACTAGGGGTCAGAGTGAGGCTGATGCCACATTTGCCCCTGGGAAGGTCTGAGAGAAGGGACATGAGAAGGTCTAGCAGGTCAACCTCTGAGAAGAGGGGCAGAACACCAGACATCCTTTTGGACCCTTGTTGTTTACTGTGTCAAGGACACCTATTTATTATGTGAGTAATGTGTAGGTGGAGGTGCGTGAACATCATTGGTTGGAAAGGCACTGTGTCCAGCTTAATTTAGTGTGATGTGTGAGGTGACAGTTGTCATAACTCAATTCAGACTATTCTGTATTGCCAAGTCCTTTATCAGCTGCTGATGGTTGTGGGCCAAATGTACAATGATTATGAGAGCTGAGCAGTTAGATTATTATGTGATGGAAGTACTTTTGTTTTATAGGACATTCATTAATCCTCCTCTGTCTCTGCCTCCCTCCCTCCTTCCAGCAATAGGAAAAGCACTGAGAGGGATGCTCACCTATTTCAAGACCCAAAATGCAAGGAATTGATACAAATGGTAAGTATGTAGGTCTTAATGTCATGTTACATAAAGGTTTTTAATGGCTAATTGTAACAAGATTATTAAGTGTGGGTGTAGATATTGGATCTGTTGAAAAATATATTTGGAACAAATGAGACTAGGTATTTTCACTTGTAGAATTTCATTTACTGTCACTGATTTTTCAGACATTGTATTTTTGGTTGCATTTATGGATTTTCCCTTTTTAAACAGATGACCATATGCTGCTAGAAAATGCAGAATGATTATTCTAGCTTGAAGTGCAAGGTATGCATTATGAATGAAGTATCATGTTATAGTAATTTGAGCTATGATGAGTAAAATGTTGTAAAGGCAGTGCCATGTAGTGATAAAGTGACAAGGCAGCACAAGCTCACACTAGGGGTCAGAGTGAGGCTGATGCCACATTTGCCCCTGGGAAGGTCTGAGAGAAGGGACATGAGAAGGTCTAGCAGGTCAACCTCTGAGAAGAGGGGCAGAACACCAGACATCCTTTTGGATCCTTGTTGTTTACAGTGTCAAGGACACCTATATATTATGTGAGTAATGTGTAGGTGGAGATGCGTGAACATCATTGGTTGGAAAGGCACTGTGTCCAGCTTAATTTAGTGTGATGTGTGAGGTGACAGTTGTCATAACTCAATTCAGACTATTCTGTATTGCCAAGTCCTTTATCAGCTGCTGATGGTTGTTGGCCAAATGTACAATGATTATGAGAGCTGAGCAGTTAGATTTTTAAAGTTTTGGAAGTACTTGTGATTTATAGAACATTTATTAATCTCATGTTATTTTCAGCAATAAGAAAAACACCGTGAGAGATGCTCAAGTTCTATTTCAAGATTGGAAATGCAAGGAAGAAAAGAAATAGAATCATGGTAAGCATGCAGTTCTTATTATTGTGTATATAAAGGTTTGAATTGGGAATATTTTGTAATATGATTATTAACTATTGGTGCAAATGTTAGATCCACTGAAAAATGTACTTGAAATAAATGATGGGACTCGAATTTCACAGTTGCTGTTCCACTGGTTTACCATCATTGACTTTTGAGGTTTTTGTTAAGCCTGCATTGATAGACTTTGCATTTTAAACAGATTCACCATAGCATGGTGATGGAAGATCCAGAATGAGTTTTTCAGTTTTAAGTGCAAGGTATGTATTATGAATGAAGTATCATGGTATTATATTAGTTGAGCTATGATGAGTAAAATGTTGTAAAGGCAGTTCCATGTGTAGTGATAAAGTGACAAGGCAGCACAAGCTCACACTAGGGGTCAGAGTGAGGCTGATGCCCCTGGGAAGGTCTGAGAGAAGGGACATGAGAAGGTCTAGCAGGTCAACCTCTGAGAAGAGGGGCAGAACACCAGACATCCTTTTGGATCCTTGTTGTTTACAGTGTCAAGGACACCTATTTATTATGTGAGTAATGTGTAGGTGGAGGTGCGTGAACATCATTGGTTGGAAAGGCACTGTGTCCAGCTTAATTTAGTGTGATGTGTGAGGTGACAGTTGTCATAACTCAATTCAGACTATTCTGTATTGCCAAGTCCTTTATCAGCTGCTGATGGTTGTGGGCCAAATGTACAATGATTATGAGAGCTGAGCAGTTAGATTATTATGTGATGGAAGTACTTTTGTTTTATAGGACATTCATTAATCCTCCTCTGTCTCTGCCTCCCTCCCTCCTTCCAGCAATAGGAAAAGCACTGAGAGGGATGCTCACCTATTTCAAGACCCAAAATGCAAGGAATTGATACAAATGGTAAGTATGTAGGTCTTAATGTCATGTTACATAAAGGTTTTTAATGGCTAATTGTAACAAGATTATTAAGTGTGGGTGTAGATATTGGATCTGTTGAAAAATATATTTGGAACAAATGAGACTAGGTATTTTCACGTGTAGAATTTCATTTACTGTCACTGATTTTTCAGACATTGTATTTTTGGTTGCATTTATGGATTTTCCCTTTTTAAACAGATGACCATATGCTGCTAGAAAATGCAGAATGATTATTCTAGCTTGAAGTGCAAGGTATGCATTATGAATGAAGTATCATGTTATAGTAATTTGAGCTATGATGAGTAAAATGTTGTAAAGGCAGTGCCATGTAGTGATAAAGTGACAAGGCAGCACAAGCTCACACTAGGGGTCAGAGTGAGGCTGATGCCACATTTGCCCCTGGGAAGGTCTGAGAGAAGGGACATGAGAAGGTCTAGCAGGTCAACCTCTGAGAAGAGGGGCAGAACACCAGACATCCTTTTGGATCCTTGTTGTTTACAGTGTCAAGGACACCTATATATTATGTGAGTAATGTGTAGGTGGAGGTGCGTGAACATCATTGGTTGGAAATGCACTGTGTCCAGCTTAATTTAGTGTGATGTGTGAGGTGACAGTTGTCATAACTCAATTCAGACTATTCTGTATTGCCAAGTCCTTTATCAGCTGCTGATGGTTGTTGGCCAAATGTACAATGATTATGAGAGCTGAGCAGTTAGATTTTTAAAGTTTTGGAAGTACTTGTGATTTATAGAACATTTATTAATCTCATGTTATTTTCAGCAATAAGAAAAACACAGTGAGAGATGCTCAAGTTCTATTTCAAGATTGAAAATGCAAGGAAGAAAAGAAATAGAATCATGGTAAGCATGCAGTTCTTATTATTGTGTATATAAAGGTTTGAATTGGGAATATTTTGTAATATGATTATTAACTATTGGTGCAAATGTTAGATCCACTGAAAAATGTACTTGAAATAAATGATGGGACTCGAATTTCACAGTTGCTGTTCCACTGGTTTACCATCATTGACTTTTGAGGTTTTTGTTAAGCCTGCATTGATAGACTTTGCATTTTAAACAGATTCACCATAGCATGGTGATGGAAGATCCAGAATGAGTTTTTCAGTTTTAAGTGCAAGGTATGTATTATGAATGAAGTATCATGGTATTATATTAGTTGAGCTATGATGAGTAAAATGTTGTAAAGGCAGTTCCATGTGTAGTGATAAAGTGACAAGGCAGCACAAGCTCACACTAGGGGTCAGAGTGAGGCTGATGCCACATTTGCCCCTGGGAAGGTCTGAGAGAAGGGACATGAGAAGGTCTAGCAGGTCAACCTCTGAGAAGAGAGGCAGAACACCAGACACCCTTTGGATCCTTGATGTTTACTGTGTCAAGGACACCTATTTATTATGTGAGTAATGTGTAGGTGGAGGTGCGTGAACATCATTGGTTGGAAAGGCACTGTGTCCAGCTTAATTTAGTGTGATGTGTGAGGTGACAGTTGTCATAACTCAATTCAGACTATTCTGTATTGCCAAGTCCTTTATCAGCTGCTGATGGTTGTGGGCCAAATGTACAATGATTATGAGAGCTGAGCAGTTAGATTTTTAAAGTTTTGGAAGTACTTGTGATTTATAGAACATTTATTAATCTCATGTTATTTTCAGCAATAAGAAAAACACAGTGAGAGATGCTCAAGTTCTATTTCAAGATTGAAAATGCAAGGAAGAAAAGAAATAGAATCATGGTAAGCATGCAGTTCTTATTATTGTGTATATAAAGGTTTGAATTGGGAATATTTTGTAATATGATTATTAACTATTGGTGCAAATGTTAGATCCACTGAAAAATGTACTTGAAATAAATGATGGGACTCGAATTTCACAGTTGCTGTTCCACTGGTTTACCATCATTGACTTTTGAGGTTTTTGTTAAGCCTGCATTGATAGACTTTGCATTTTAAACAGATTCACCATAGCATGGTGATGGAAGATCCAGAATGAGTTTTTCAGTTTTAAGTGCAAGGTATGTATTATGAATGAAGTATCATGGTATTATATTAGTTGAGCTATGATGAGTAAAATGTTGTAAAGGCAGTTCCATGTGTAGTGATAAAGTGACAAGGCAGCACAAGCTCACACTAGGGGTCAGAGTGAGGCTGATGCCACATTTGCCCCTGGGAAGGTCTGAGAGAAGGGACATGAGAAGGTCTAGCAGGTCAACCTCTGAGAAGAGGGGCAGAACACCAGACATCCTTTTGGACCCTTGTTGTTTACTGTGTCAAGGACACCTATTTATTATGTGAGTAATGTGTAGGTGGAGGTGCGTGAACATCATTGGTTGGAAAGGCACTGTGTCCAGCTTAATTTAGTGTGATGTGTGAGGTGACAGTTGTCATAACTCAATTCAGACTATTCTGTATTGCCAAGTCCTTTATCAGCTGCTGATGGTTGTGGGCCAAATGTACAATGATTATGAGAGCTGAGCAGTTAGATTTTTAAAGTTTTGGAAGTACTTGTGATTTATAGAACATTTATTAATCTCATGTTATTTTCAGCAATAAGAAAAACACAGTGAGAGATGCTCAAGTTCTATTTCAAGATTGAAAATGCAAGGAAGAAAAGAAATAGAATCATGGTAAGCATGCAGTTCTTATTATTGTGTATATAAAGGTTTGAATTGGGAATATTTTGTAATATGATTATTAACTATTGGTGCAAATGTTAGATCCACTGAAAAATGTACTTGAAATAAATGATGGGACTCGAATTTCACAGTTGCTGTTCCACTGGTTTACCATCATTGACTTTTGAGGTTTTTGTTAAGCCTGCATTGATAGACTTTGCATTTTAAACAGATTCACCATAGCATGGTGATGGAAGATCCAGAATGAGTTTTTCAGTTTTAAGTGCAAGGTATGTATTATGAATGAAGTATCATGGTATTATATTAGTTGAGCTATGATGAGTAAAATGTTGTAAAGGCAGTTCCATGTGTAGTGATAAAGTGACAAGGCAGCACAAGCTCACACTAGGGGTCAGAGTGAGGCTGATGCCCCTGGGAAGGTCTGAGAGAAGGGACATGAGAAGGTCTAGCAGGTCAACCTCTGAGAAGAGGGGCAGAACACCAGACATCCTTTTGGATCCTTGTTGTTTACAGTGTCAAGGACACCTATTTATTATGTGAGTAATGTGTAGGTGGAGGTGCGTGAACATCATTGGTTGGAAAGGCACTGTGTCCAGCTTAATTTAGTGTGATGTGTGAGGTGACAGTTGTCATAACTCAATTCAGACTATTCTGTATTGCCAAGTCCTTTATCAGCTGCTGATGGTTGTGGGCCAAATGTACAATGATTATGAGAGCTGAGCAGTTAGATTATTATGTGATGGAAGTACTTTTGTTTTATAGGACATTCATTAATCCTCCTCTGTCTCTGCCTCCCTCCCTCCTTCCAGCAATAGGAAAAGCACTGAGAGGGATGCTCACCTATTTCAAGACCCAAAATGCAAGGAATTGATACAAATGGTAAGTATGTAGGTCTTAATGTCATGTTACATAAAGGTTTTTAATGGCTAATTGTAACAAGATTATTAAGTGTGGGTGTAGA
>NC_091550.1:1020492-1025492 GCF_042767895.1 Penaeus vannamei
TAAGCGCTGTCTTGAAGGTACAACGTTGACCAAAAAATCTGAAAATTAATATACTTGCTCATTGAATAGATAAAAGTGGCAAGTCATCAGTCAGTTGATTGATGAATCGATGACCATTTAAATCATTATTTTATTGAGAGCTTATATACACTATATTTACATCCGCAGGTCATTTCACAAGTTACTTGATTATTTGGATTATAAAGAAAATAATTGTTTTACGGCGCTTAAAAAGCGGTACGAAAGATATTACCGAGATTTACAATCCTTATTCTTTGAATGAAACAAACGGACAAATTTACTATTGTGTGTGAAAGCTCTATTTTACATATATAGTATGTACACTTGAGAAAAATAAATTGGAAAAGTCTTATGAAACCGTTCAGTAAATATATATTAATTGTCTCTTCAGCAAGAATTCAAAATGATTGGAGTTGCCAGTTAGGTTATTGTGATTTGATATTGCTTGTGCTTTACATATCTTAAGTTATTCATGCAAATATGATATCTTCAAAATCTCAATGGCGTTTCATCGGTTCGAACACATGTCGAAAGGGCTCTGTGCTATGCTTAATTATGGGGGCTGGGATACAAAACTTAATTTTGTCCTTAATCGCAGTTTTTTTTAATGCCTTTTAGCATCTGGCGATCTCCCTTAATAGAAGGGAAATCTTTTATTGAAGAAACTTACTTTGGTAGCATAACCCCTGTAGTCCTCGTGTTTGAGGGTACCCGCCTTAGTGCCGGTCTGTACTTGAAATTCATACATGAAATATCATTTTCCCGCATAACTTCATTAATTATACATAAGAACATGAACCGGCATAGTACCGATCCATGTGTGCAATATATTTAAAAATATATCCTTATATTCTCTCAGAACTCCAGTAGTCAGATGTATATCTTACCAACTTGCTACCGAATGCATATCGTTCAGTTTCATTAATTCACAATAAACATCAATCATTCAACAAGCTTGTTACGACATAATTAGAATTCAGAATTTTCATAAAGTGAGGATAATGCCGGTTATTGTCATCGGCGCGTTCATATAGTTTTTTTTTTTCTTCTTCTTCTTTTTATCGTGATATTGTTTCACATTCCTTCCTCTGTCGTTTATCACCGAGGCTGATTTTTTTCGCTCTTTACTTTAATGAAAAGAGAGAAAGAAAGAAAGCATGATGAAGTATGTACATTTTATAGTTTTATCTCCACTGTAATAGATTCCTATTTGTATTTTAACCTTGCATGTTAGAGTATTTGGTTGATATTTGTTGGCGATAGTAATTTTGATCGTAGTTCTAATGTTAACATATCGAGAAAAAATATATATTCATAGCAACGGAATGGAAACAGTTTTATTATTAAGACTATAGAAAAAAAGGTTTAAATAAAGGAAATTATATATATCCTGCCCACCTACAAAAATGATACACATTAAATAGATCTCACAAAAATACTAGAAACATTATAGACAGGAAAATAATATGATCTACCAAATTAACATTGTCCAGTAATTTATTTTTTCCTTTCTATCACTGGGCGTAAATCCACATGTGAGATTCCGTGGCCAGTATGTATTTTAAAGATCTGCAGAGAGGGTTATTATGTTATTTATAAGTTATATAAAAAATGGTCGGTTTTGCATCAAACTATTTATTAGAATATTGGATATTCTGTTGTGGTAGCCAACAGAGGTGCTATGCGGACCAAGATCGTCGATAATTGGGATATTTCTTTAAATAGGGATGTTTGTGATACAATAGGGAATAGAGGTAATAAAGACAATCCATGATCACACCATAAGATATCCTTTTATCAAAGATTTTTGTTACTTTTTCTACTATACCGCATAAAATACCTTCCCTACATATTTCATGGAAACGTAAGTACGCAGTCCTACCTTATAGATTATTTAAGATTGTAAAAAAACAAAGGTTAAATTCTATTTTTCAGGTATCCTTTAAACATTTAGATTAATGAAATTGAAAGTTCTTTATAATCCAAGTGAACCTATATAAAAGGATAATTACCTATTAATAAAAATTATATAGTTGACAATGTAGTATTCTGTTGCATTTGTAATATGTCTGTGAGAGAGTCTGTGGCAGGTTAAAAGTCTATCCCTCTGGTGTCAAATAGGTTCGTGTTGTGTTCATTCATTAATTACAACGACTATTCATGTTCTCTGTTGTTAGTAAAAATCAATAAGAATCTCATGATGCCTGATCTGAAGATGCAGACTGGTTCTAGAAAAAAAATCATACTTATTTCTATTACTGTAGTTATAATGAAAACAATAATGATTATAATAATGGTAATGATAATAGTTGTCATTAATATTAGTGTTGTTACTATTTTACATCCTTAATATCTATATGGAAAGCAACAAGGAACGGTAAACATTTTAGTACTTATGGAGCTTTATCCAAAGGATCACTTGCTACCTCTCAGAATGTACATAAATTTGAAACCTCTCAAAAACATGTAGTATATTTACCATTCATATAAATATTCGTTTCTTATTTTCAAAAATGACCATGAACAGTCTCTTATGAGTTTGATGATGAATTTAAGTCCCGTAAAGAAATTTAAATGCTTATTATTACCCGTTTATCAATGCTGCCTTCGATATCAATTGTATTACGTTTTATTGACTCTTTCGACTCTAAAAATAAACAATATACCTCTCTGTATGATCCCACACCATTTTCACATACAATTCATTGTAGAATATCTTTTTAAAAACCCATAAAACGGCCAAATGAAGAGTTACAAAATGAAATATAAGTATTTGGCATACGCGTTAACGAGGTGAATGGACAAGTTGGCACCCCTGTGTGGGCGGAGCTTAAACTTTAAATTACTTGAAATTTGACAGAAAAAAAAAAATCAAAGAATTGTAAGAAATTGCAGATAAGGATGCTGCGGAAATTTACAAGGGAGTCCTTAGATGGTGATGTAAGATACGTGACTAAAATTTGGGAAACACCACTTCACGTTGATCAGATTTCCATTATAGACTGTTTTTTCCCTCTCGTATAAAGTTTCATTTTCTATCATCTGATCACAGTGCTGAGGATAGCGTATTACTTTTATTATCGCTTATTGTTCGTGTTCATTGTTTATTGATGATTTTTATAATAGGAACCAAAGTCAGGATATGATAATACCGTGAATATTTTAAAACGTATAGTATAATAGTTAACAGAGCTGGCGGGAAAACATCTGTTAATATTTCATGATATTCAGAATAGCTTTTTTTAAATGTTTTTTTCTTCATAATTACAATATGTATGCAATACTTTCCCTGCACCTTAACTCTTATTCATCATCGTATTCCCCACAAGCTATAATACTAGCAGAATATTTAGTAGTAATTAGAGTGGATAATTTCATATGGTAATTGAGTTGTGCAAACTAATAATTCGTCCAGATGTCTTGGCTTATTGGTGCTCGATTTGACCAGACTGGCAATTATACCATAAAAACCCATGTCACAGGTCGCCTCCTCGTGTACGAAGCATTTCATTACTTTAAAATCGTAAATATTATTACATCGTAAACGCTGCTGGGGAATGAAAAAAAAAAATTGCTTAAGCATACAACATTTCCTGAAGTCTTGATAAATTGGTGCAATGTGTGTGAGTATATGTATGTAAATATATATATATGCATATACAGCACACACGCACACACATATATATACAGTATATCCATACACCCACACACACGCATATATATATATATATATATATATATATATATATATATATATATATATATATATATATATGTGTGTGTGTGTGTGTGTGTGTGTGTGTGTGTGTGTGTGTGTGTGTGTGTGTGTGTGTGTGTTTGATATTCATTATGATTATCATCTGTGACGACCGTTCGCCACGAGCAGTCATGGATCAGCGCCTGGAAGTCATAAATCATCAGTGGGCGAAGAAACAACTCCGTTCTCCTCCTGTCGAAACAGAGGCAGTGCAGGAGCTTCCCTTCCAGAGTGTAGGCCTGGCAAGGGAGATGCGGAAGGCAAGTTGTGGCCCGTGGAGCAGATCTAGTGACCTGCTCCCATCGTCGCTCTCCCCTCGCTCGCCACAAGAGCCATGTGCGGTTTATTTCAAAAGATTCCAAGGTGCCCAGCGCCCCGAACGAGGTGACATTGACGAAGTGACCGCAGAATACGCTAATCCAACCTTTATTGCTCGCATACATTTTCCATGATTTTATTCATGTGTTCATATATAAATATGTCATGGTTATACGCAAAATGTTCCTTAGGAAATGCATATTCTTAATTACTATGAATGTAACTGATTTTACTATTGATATTCAAATGTTCTGTCTCATGAATAGTCAGCCAGTCTGTCCCCTAACCACAGTGTTTGGATTGTAAAAACATACCTACTTTATGTGAGCCATACACTTGTTCCTTCTTCGGTCATGTGAACCGATGTTTCTAAATTTGTGTTCATTCTAATTCTTTCATGCTTCCCATTGTGAATTGTTTAAAAACAAGTTTTGTTCATGGCAATGCCCTGTGAACCCGCGACAACTTTAACTCCACCACCACCTACAAGGAACTCACAACTCACAGGGCCTTACTACTACCACTTACCGCTCAGCCACGCACCTACAACACACCAGGAAGTAATGGTGGGAGAATTCCACCTCCACTACATTGCAAGTGGTGCCAGCCAGTGGGAGAACCCTTCCGCCTATATTACAGCAGGTCCCCTTCCCCAGACCTTTGGCGTGGAACCCTGTGGAAAAGTTTAGAGGGGAATCCCACGGCAGTTCCTCTTTGACTCCCAACACCGTCCTGGCAACTCCTGAAACAGCACTGATGCCGAGCTCCAGTGCCATCCATCATCACCCTTGCCCTGGCTTGTGCCCTGAAGAGGACGGCGACGCGACGCGAGAAATAAGCAGCTTTGAGCCTCAGTCTGGGCTGGCGCAGAGTGATTGTGGGAGAGATTGTTTCATTGACAAGT